>NC_050514.1:5773513-5782723 GCF_002922805.2 Oryzias melastigma
GGGGGGGGGTGATCCAGCTGGATTTCAGGTCGGCTCAGCTGGAATCTGCCCACTCTGAAGTGCTCACCTCCTGCGGTGCAATTTTTAGACAATGTCAATGCTTGTTATTGTGAAACATTATTTTGTCGGTCCCCATCTCAAACTAAAATATCATCGGTTTCCTCTTTGAATTTAGCAGCTAGCTCAGTTTCGCTCCGCCCTCTGTCACCCATAGCAGGTGCATTACTGCTGCTCAGCATTACAGCCGTCAGATCGCCATTCGTTCTCTGCCTTATTTATTAAAATTAAGGAATGGTTTTGTCCAAAAACTAAAAAAAAATGCAATATTATCTCTTTAATTTGATTAAATCTCTATCACAGAATGTAAAAACGTTTATTTTAGACAGAGTTTTATTACGCTGATCTCACAGCTGCGCGGCAGAACACCTGAAAGAGTCAATAAATATGAATGAAATGATTATGAATATTTTGATGTTTTAGCATCTTTCCTCTGTTGAGCTACAAACCATTATTGTGTAGTATAATATGATATCTGCTTAAAACACGTAAAATATTTGACTTTTCACCCAAGTGTTGCTCATGAATCTGTGCGCTCTGGAGGAAGTCCAGAGTGAACAAGACCTCTTGATGTCAACAGGGATGTAAAAACCTTTACAAAGTTTTTTCTACTTCGAGGTACACCTTGATAAATGTGTAACTGTAACTAATCTAAATTAAATCAATGCTAATTTAGTAAGCCGTACTTTTAAAAATAAGTATTTTATTCATCCAGAGAGTTACAATTGCATTCATTTGTTATGGTGTAAGAATGTAGCTTTATGCTACACATGTTTATTTTTGGTCAGTCAAAGACAAGCAGTTTGAATTTTCACACATCCAATTGTTGAAGATCCATCCTCTGGAAAGACCTGTTTATACAAAGTCAACAGACAGTTGCTTGGTAACTATAGGAATGGGAGCAGGAAGAGTGAAAACAAGACAAGTCAAGACGAACATCTGTTATATGATTCAGACATGCTCAGGGCCTCTTACAATCATCACTGTAAGGTTTTATGACCTGTATATACAGCTTTGTCCTTCTCACAGCCAACCTTTCTTCTGCAGTTTAGTTCCTGGTCCAGTGGGACATTACTAGTGACTTTTATGCAACTTTAAAAGGATGTTAAACAATCTATTTCCATGTGTTATATATGAAGGACAGAAAAGAGGTCTTATGTAACCCCATTGACATTTTACCTCCAGGAAAAAATGTGGGATACATTGTACTGTTGGATTTTATGAAACTGGTATTTCATCTTAAAGTCCCCCATGACATTTTTTTATAAAAACAAAATCAGTAGTGTTTTGATTATGATTATGAAGTTTTTAAGCACAATCCCACAATCTAAATGTCTCAAAAAGCTATTTTTCATGTTGATCTGAGGCTTCTGTTTCCAAAATCTCCTCTGAGGGGGCGTGGCTTATGGAGCTGTGCTGAAAAGCTCCGCCCCTGATCGCCTCTGTCTGATTATGATATCTCTGTGTCTCGCTAGTGTAAATCTTCACCACTGCTACATAAAAATGTCAAGCATTGTCTATAGACAATATAAAATGGAAGGACTGAGGATGTGGTCATGTGATCTAGAGGTGTTAAGAAGCCAAGAACTATCATGTGTTACACAATGATCTGCACTTGGTTTCAGTTCATTATAAATTCACCATTAATTCAAAAGTCAATTAAGTTTTCTCAGATGACTTCAATTTCCGTGTCAGTTTATGTGTAAATATAACATCTCACAGCGAGTCTCACAGCCAAGCGAGACTAGAGATTACTGCTAAATGAATTGTGTTTTTATTGAGAAAACAGTACAGTCACTGTCAGAGGTGTGTAGCTCATTTCTCACTCTCCCTCCTAAGTTGCAAACAACAGCTCTGCACTCATAAATATTTATTGGTTGCATCAAATTTTAATTTCCTCTACAGTATGTGGCTTGTGAGTACACTTACTGTCAGTGTCTGTCACTCAGTACAACAAATGCACCGAGTGAATGACACTGACTTCAGTTCTGGTGCTTCAGACCATGTTTGCAGGAAAATGATCATAACTTGTAAAAGTGAATTTATAGTGTTGTTACATTTCTTGAAGACTGAGTCCAATTACAATTGTGTTTTTAACGTGCTTGTGGAATTTTTCCTCAAGATGGAGGACATATATAAAACAGAATTCATCTTAAATTTGCATTTTTTTAAATTAAAATGATTGAGAATCAGGAGCAAACAAAAAATGTTGTTTGACAAAGATTGCAGTTGTGACATAGAGGCTACTACTACGTGCTCCGCTCCATTCTGATGCGTCCGCTTGTTGTTCAACTAGATCAGGGGTGTGCAAACTACCATATGTAGCCCATGAAACCATTTAATCTGGCTCACCTCACTGGAATCATTTATACTGATAATCCATATTCTTTTTTTTTATTTTCCTTAGATGGCGCACCACAAATATACAGAATTTTTCTATGTGAAAAAAAATATTTTACATTAGACTTTGATTTTTTTATATATTTTATTTATTTGCACTTATAGAACATACTGCAAATAAACAACAGGTATACAAATATATAAAAGTAGCTGCAGGAAGAGGCAAAAAAAAAATATGGGCTTATATTCAAGCCTCTACCTAATAAAACTTTAAAATTATACATTCACATCTAAAAAAACAAAAAAAACAAAGCAAAGAAAAAAAAACATTTACATTTCCTAATACAACTATTCCATTATCAGGAATTGCCTTAAACTTGTTTTGGAAGATTTTTTGTTTATCTCACGTTTGTGTGTGTTTTTCGAGTCAACATTTCCAATCATGCCAACACAACAAAAACGGCGTTTTTAAAAAAAAAGATTTTTCCCTGAAAGACATCAACTAATTGATACAATTGGCACTAAATTAGTAAACAAAAACCAGAGTTTTTAACTTTAAAAAAGCATGTTTTTATCCAGATTCTTTCTCACATATGGCCGCACACCAAAACACTTTGCCCACCCCTGAACTAGATCCAGGTACGTCTTTGTTTTGAAGTACGGCTGGATAACTCCAAGACTGGTCACCATTTTAGTTGTAATGCTATTTGGTGTTGTTAGGGATGATGGGAAGTGGAGGCAGACTTACTCTGTACCAACAGTCAACTCAGCGATGACTTTCTAATAAACTACTGCTGCTCTGCAGAAACTATGTCCTAGAATACAACAGTATTCAACCACTCTTCAACAAGACAAATATTTTTATTTCAAGTTAAACCAGTTTCCTTCAGCCTTTTATCATCGTGTAATATTAATGAACTGCAGGCTCTGTCCTTTGTTTGACATTCAAGCGTCGCTTTCATTTCATGTCACAATGCATTTTGCATTTAATACTTCAAAAAATCAAGTTTTCATTTAGCCTTTTAAACCACATTTTGTAAGGAAGCAATTATAAAGCAGCGTTTGACTCTTAGCCTCTCACAAAAGTCCACATCTAGAGGAAAAAGCAAGCACTTTTCAGCCATTTAAAGGAGATAAATCACTGTTGTCGCTTTGTAACAAGGTTCCAAGATTTTATCAAATGTCAGATGAAGGACTACCGCTCAAAATAAATGATTTCATACTCACAGTGCTTTCTAGGAAGAAGTTTTATCCATTAAAACTGAAGTATTAAACATATTGCAGCTGCAGGGATTTCTTTACATTTGTTGTGTGCAGATAGGAAGATTATCTAATGATTTTAAATGTTATCATGTTAAATGGAGCAAAGGTGCAAAACTTGAAAATTTGCACTGTATAAAAATAAATTGACATTTAAAAACTAATTAAAATATTGATCATTTTTAAACAGAAAGAAGCCCCTTTTCAACAACATGGCTCACGGCCATTAGGAGTGTGTTTAATGCAAACCAAACCCACTCGGAAATGTTTCTGGAAACTGAAACAAAATTCCAGAAAAGTTTAATGGCACGACAATGATTCCTGGAGGCTGTGTTAGACCACAATTTTTAATTAGAACAATTTCCTGAGGTAGGACCAGGGTTTAATTACTCTGAGTGGACTGCAGCCCACTCTAATTTTACAAATGACAATAGAACATCATATTTTGTGTAAATATTGCAATTTAATGTTTCAAATTTTAGTTGCAGCTGTCACTTTCAGAAATGATGATGTGAGAGTTTGCATTCTTTGTCAGATTTCCACAAACAACTCCCTTTTGGAGCCATTTTCTGAACATCTTTCTTCAAGCTTTTGTAGGTATGCCTTCACTCAGGCACAAAAGATCCACTTTTGTGACGATTGAGGGGACCCATTTGTAACTCAAGTTCCAATTCTGGCTCTTTCTTTTTCCCTATACAACTTTAAAAATACCTTTTTTTGTTGTTTGTTCTTTGTTGAACTTCCATGATAGCCAGTAAAAATACAAAGCACAATAATGTCTTAAAAGTCTGAAGGTATTGTTACTCTAAAAGAAATCCACATCTTTTTTAAAGCAGACCAGTTTACAAAAATAACTACATTAAAAACTCTCACAAACAGGCTAACAAGTCTTTTTTTGAACAAGTTTTTAAGAGATTCCAATGTAATAAATTAAAAACTGTCAAGTCAAGTTTACCCTGACACATAACGCACACTCAAGAACGCACTTTTAGCAAATGGTGCTCACACTGGACTGTCGCCACCCAAAACTAGCACATGTACCTACAGTTGGAAAAGCAAATCTTGTGAATCTTGCTTCAGGCTTTTTCTTTCACAGCTCTATTCTGATATAGCCTATAGTAAAAAGGTAAATGGCGTATACTTGTATGGCGCGTTGTTACTTTCCTTGAAGACCCAAAGATCTCTACAGTCAAAAGTTCCATTCACACACATGGTGGCTGTGCTGCCGAACACTGGTGCCAATTGGGGATGGAACGTTCCGGATCACAGATGGTCTGTTCCAGATCAGGGGTGGTCCGGCATAAACATGTACGATGGATCTCCTCCCTCTTCATACATCATTTACATCAACTGTCCATCAAGTTTGCGTCTCGCCGCGTGTGGGAGGAGCTTTTGTCAAAAGTTTTTCTTGACCTCATCACGGAGGAGGTGGATGATGGGAGATCAGGTTTATGTATTTTGAAGAGATGTTCAAAAGCATCGATGCAAAAAACCGTTCAGAGAATCTACCAGTGAGGAACACAGCTGCCCCGCACTGGTGCAGGAGCTGCTCTGTAACCACTGGTAGGGGCTTTTATTGCAGCAGGAGACACATTGAAATAATTTGAAGTACTACATATTAACATCCCTGGATATTCTTACTTCTTTTTTATATATAATCTTTGTATTTTTCAAGATTTTCTATTTTTCATAATGCACATTTGGGCATCCTGAGTATTTTTTTAAAACAGGAATTTCTTAAGTTTAAAGATGTCTTTAATGTTGTGTTTTTATGACCTAATGCTGTATTTTGATGTGATATAAATGTGTGTGTTTTCAAGTACTTTATACATGTTTTATTAAACATATTTATCGAAGCTTAAAAAAATAATAACTGCAGGTTTTTATTTTGTTGATGTTTTGCGTTGTTCTTTTTTTTTCTTTTTACTGATCTGAAAAATGATCTGGACTAAGACTGCACGATAATATTGGTTACTAATAAGCTGATAGTGGCCAGTATGACGTCTGGTCGATAATTCCGATAAGAAAAAAATTGCAGATAAAATTGACTGATAATAATTTCTTAAAAAGTGGTTGCTTAAACGAGTGTTACGGAGGCCGTTGTAGACGTAGCTCAGTCAGAACCTGTCTATCATATTTCTGTCTATCTTCATGCTCTGTGTGTGGCACAGACAGAAGTGTAAAAGAGCAGCTCCAGTTAACAGCCAGCCCCACAATAGATCCTCCAGAATGAATTCCCTTCTCTCAGAGTGCAAGAAGCTGAGAGCTAAATTCACCAAATCCAAAGAAGAAAGTTCTTCCGCTAGTGCAATACGTGTCACACAGGACACACACTCGCTTAATTACCTTCAAGCTGCTTTGATGTCTTCAATATAATTGGATTTTGACTTTACAACAAATCAGACAGACTTTCAACACTTTTGAGACTGATCCAAAGGCTCTGATGGGACAGAGTTCTAAGTTTTGCCAGCCTTTGACTAATTTAGCAAACAGAGAGTTTAATTACTCCTGAAACTACAACATTAGCTCTTCTGGTGGAACAAGAACAACCTCTTTTTAACACAGCAGGAGATGCATGTTAAGTTTGACTATTTAACTTTAATAAAACAAAAAAAATGTAGACAAAGACGATTAAGAGTGAAATAATGCGACCCTAAAAGCATAAAATATTTTTCATTTATTTATTTAATTTCATTTTATTTTTGTTTTTTACATTATTTTTAAGGCGTTTGCCACACTGAAAAACCTGAAATCAGTCAACTACCTTGCCTTGTAACAAAGCTGGAAACACAGATGGTGAGAGGGAAAAATCTGGATTGTTTGCTGCCACGATATCAAACACCTAAAAAAAAAAACCACAGTTACACTTGTGTACCGCCACGCCCTCAAAACGCCAGCTAAGGTGGCGTTTGATTTCCAGCAGACGGCCCTCAGAGAACGACTGACTTCATATCTGATTGATAATGAAATTAAATGGAACATCAGAGAACTAAATGAAAAACCAGTGTTTCAGAGATTTTTAAAACACAGATTCATCAGATTATTGGTCTTTTCCTTTAATCAAGCCAATAAATTTACCATCAACCTTTGTCAGTTAACAAAAAAAAAAGCAGAATAAACACATTTTTGTTGGGTTGTATTATCAAGTCTATTTAGATTTGAATAGGAATTAATTATTTTAGAAATAAAAAAGCCATGTCAGCAGGACATCATTCAGCTGACTTACAGCAGTAAAAATCCTTGTCTTCTTTGTAACTTCACTAATATTATTAAAGTTCCTCTTTGGTCATCTTTTACAAGGATTTACAGATTTATTTTAATTATTTTAATACAGTTTTTAGAAAAAAAATGTAATTTTTAGAACACAATTTCTGTAGAGGGCCAGGAGTTCATCAGAAATCTGAAATTATAATTTTATTGGAGTGAGTCTGTAAAATAGTGGGAGTGAGCGTAAACAAAGGGATCGTGGGAAATAAGCAGAGGCTTACTTCTTCGAAAAACAGTCCCGCCCACAAGTGAATTTCTAATAAACTATTGCTGCTTTGTAGAAACTGTCCTAGAAAATGACACAGATTTTTATGATTAACGACATCGCCACAATTAAAAGACCTCTGGGAACACTTTTGCAAAAGATGATCAGAGTGGGACTTTTTAGGGAAATCAAAGTAAAATAAAGGACATTTCAAATTCATTTAAGACACTATTACCAAACACAATATTTCTTACAGGAAATGTTTTTTTTTAAAACATGTAAATCCCAAACTTTTTCCTCCAAAACCCTTTTTCTCTTTTATCAACATCACATAAAAGAGAAAGCATTAAGCAGAGTATAAAGCGTATTCTTCAAAAGGTACAAACAAGTAGAGAAGCACTGTTTGATTATCTTTTTCAAATATTTAAAGGCAGTTTAAGATGAAATCTGTGAATGAGTTCTCCAATCATTATAAGGAGATTATCAGCACTCAGTCGAGTAGATTTCTTGGCAAAAACACACAAAAGCAGCAAACTGAAATAGGCTAAAAAAAATAATGAAAATAAATTATTCCAAACTGTTTTAATCCAATTCATGTCAAACATTCCAAATTATGATCCAACTCAGTCCAGATTATTCCAATAAGGCCAGATTGTCGTAAATATACTCTAACGGGCCATCAAAGGGTTTTAAATGTACTCCCTACTGAGCAGGAAAAAGCAACAGTGGTGACAAAATTCCCTCCAAATGAAAGTTTAAAAAGTAACTTCCAGCAAAACAGGCCTTAGTGAGGGCAACCATCTGCTGTGACCAGTTAAGGTCTGGGAGGCCATGAAAGAGACAAACAAACAGAAATACTTGAGCATCTGTTCTAAGATAAAAAAGATGAGGTACATTAGAGACTGCAGGAACAAGAAGACATGAGAACAGAACTTTTGAAACATATTAAAATAAGCAACTTTGATGCATAAATAAGTGCAAAATCCTCTTTACAGGTAAGAGAAAATCAAAAAAGGAAAGGTGTGCAGAACGAAAGGCAAAGAAAATGCTTGGTGTGTCCTGAAATGACCCCCTGCAGTCTAAGCCTGTAGCAGCATAACTGAAGGGATGACTCAGGGTCATTCAGGCAGGGAGAGAGGGAGAGAAAGAAAGTGTGAGCCGGAGAAGTAAAGCTCAGGGTCTGGATTAGAGTATTGCCATAACAGCATCACTTCAAAGGTTACACGGACTATAAAATAAATTGTCGTGGTTTTTCAGAATATTCACCTTAAAAAAATGTAATCTTAGCATTCCATATGCATTCAATATATTCCATATTCTGTGTAGAGCTGCAGCAGCATTCCCAATTAATGTTATAGTGACTGATGATAATGGTTAGCCTCATTGATATTCACTCATTAAAGGATGTGAGAGACACTTATGCAATATAAAGCAGCTCGGTGAAAATAGCGTGTGCCTTCAAACATCTCCGGCAGCAGGAGGACACACCTGGAATGTGCTGCACAAATGGGAGCCTATCCCAGTCACAGCCTTCAAAGAGACATGCACATCAAAGCCAAAGATTTACTCCAACTGACTTAAAGTAAGAAAGTTTTTAGGAGCACTATTACAGAGTCTATTTCAAGCCAAATCAAAGGTGGGATTGTGCATCCACACATGCGTTTCGAGCAGAAGGCTATCGTTTCCTGTTGTGAAGAGTTGCTTTGCTTTCAACCGTTTTCTTTAAGTGAAAAAAAGCCTAAAAATCTTCTGTGTGCCTTGTTAACAAAGAAGACTTTTGAGGCTACGGAAGTCAGATTTACCACCCACGGTGAAGAGCTTGTTAATACCAAGTCATGTCAGCATGCTTCTTCTCACATTTACAAAAACTGTCTCCATTATTTGAGTTGTGTAACTAAAATGGGGATCTGCAGCTTTCAACTCTGTCAGACCTTATTAGGCATTCGGGTTATTGAAAACCCACAAAAGGAGCTTTAAAATCTTAAAAAGGATTTAAATTATCTCTATTCTTTTTACATAAGCACCCTTCAATGTTGGTAATTTAGGTAAATTTAAGATCAGGTTGCCATTCTGAAAATGCA
>NC_050514.1:5783033-5790317 GCF_002922805.2 Oryzias melastigma
TTCCACTCTGTCAGACCTTATTAGGCATTCGGGTTATTGAAAACCCACAAAAGGAGCTTTAAAATCTTAAAAATGATTTACATTATCTCTATTCTTTTTACATAAGCACCCTTCAATGTTGCTAATTTAGGTAAATTTAAGATCAGGTTGCTATTCTGAAAATGCAGCCAAACTTTGAACCAAACTTTCCTCAGAAACCCATTGTATGTCCATGCTTTCTGTCCTGTAGTTCATCATCATACCACTAGGGGCAGTAGAAGGGCTCATTTCAAAATGGCTGCTCCCATGAAATCTCAAAAACACTTTTGGCGGGAAAATGTTTTGTTAATTTTTAAGACTTTATGTTGGGACTAACTCATCTTTTATTATTATTTTTATAAGAACTAATTGCTCTATTAAAAGAATGTAAAATGTATTAATAACTAACTCTTTATAATAAAGTTACACCGTGGATTAAATTTGAGACAGTGGGTAAAATTGTGTTTTTTTTTTTCTGAACACTCACGTTAATAGTTTTGCTTCTTAAACAAACAATATTATTAACATTAACTTACTTAAAAGGGCTTAAAAACATCGTAATTAAAAGGAAAAAAAATGCAGTCAAATCCTTGATGTAGTGGGTCTTATATGTGTGACAGAAAATCACAGAATCTTTTTCCAAACACAGTTTCCACTAAAACTATGTGTAGACATGACTAGGCATTGGTTGAAAAGCAGCTAAATGTTTTTGAACCTCTTGGTCAGATAATAAAATGTGCCTTAAACTTCTAATAAATGTAGAATGAAATGTTTTAAAATGTTTTACATTTTATCTTATTCACTATTTCATTGTGAATGCTCATCACCTCTGTACATATAGACATAAATACATGCTGTTATGATGCAGCGTTAATTAAAATAAGAATAATCAAAAAGTGTTTACGAAGTTTGTTTAGTTACACAGTAAACAGCCCAGAGAATTAGAGTTACACTAAAGACACTTCATACGTTTAACTCAAATTTAAATTAAACTTTTAATTAAATACCCTTTAGTTGTTGACATGATTCATATTATTTTTCTTAGGAGCCACAGTTGACCAGAGAGGGATGAAAAGAGCCGGCAGCAGTTCTGGGGCTACAGGTTGCAGACGTTCCTCTAACCTTAGTTCTGTTGTGCCCCCAGGTTAAGAAAAAGATCTTTCAAAAAAATTTTTTTCTTTTTGTATTTTGTTGAGTTCATGAAAATTCATTTAATTGTAAGGGGAATTATAAATGAGCTGCATGGTGGGTAGTGGTTAGCATTCTTGTGTGCAGGTTTTCCCTGTCTAAAACACGCTTTGTAGGTTGATTGATGGCTTTAAATGTCCCTTAAGTGTAAATGTGAGTGTGTGTGGTTCTCTCTGTGTTGCAGTGGATTAGCAAATTGCACCCCACCTTTGCTCTTCATTGGATAGGCTCCAGCATCCCTGTGATTCATTTTGAAAGTATGAGGCATTACTAAAGAGTAATTTACCTAACTGTAATATAGAACAAATCAAGACCATGAAACACTGACAGAGGAAAAAACTAAGCAAACAAATATTTAATTATTGTCAAATACTTTACTTTTTAAATTTATTTTGAACGTAACTGCTAAAATATTATGTTGTGTGGTATGTTTCAGATCTTAGTTCTCTTTTTGGTCTCCATTTTATCTCTTTTTTTACTAGACTGTTTGATTTTGATTTTCTATGGACTACTCTGACTAACGCTGTGACACAGTTTATCTGTTCTGCCTGCTGCTCCTCCTGGAGGGCACCGCCCACTCACCTGGGGTTCACCGGGGAGAGCACATATAGGAACTATATGAGTAGTATTTCATTTTCACTGTTGAGTCCTCTGTTTTCTGACTGATTCAGTTAGCATTAGCTGTTTCTTACAACTGACAACTATGGCTGTGTTCTTACAACATTGAGGAGTGTTTAGTCCTTATTCTTGTTTTGAGGTTTTTTTGGGGGGAATTGTTTCCCACCTTGAGTGGCACTTTTTGTTATTAAACCACAAGTGTTTCAAGTGCTTTTTCTTGACAATGCAGCTACTTTTAGGCAAAAACAATCGTGTATAGCCCCTAATCTAAGGTTGTCTGTGAATTCCCTCCTTACTCCCTAACTACTAAAAAAATAAATAAGTTAAGAACTGTCTAGAGCCCTGGATTTTAAAAGCAATTTGGACACCATGCTCACTACTCTTAATGGTAAATACGACATCACTGACTTGAGTGTAATTTTGCAAAGACTGTTCATGAATTAACTGTTCTGGTGATGAAATCTTGAAATGTTTATTTCATTTTATTATTTTTTTAACGAAAAATAATTTAAACGCAATGCATTGTGGTCTATATCCGCTAATCTAGTGAGCATTGATGCGCAATATTTTTTTTGCAGAGATTTCTAGGAAAATTTTAGGCCACTGGGTTTTGGAATTTCAGATTCAGACCCTCCTCTGCAAAATGGCAAACACACAAAGTAGTGAAGCAGTTTGGAAACAATCAAAATATAAAAAAATCTGTGTGACATTTGTCAGTTTAAATTGATATGTCTGCAGGCTTTGTTATAAAGCAACATAAAAGAAGGTCTAATACACAAGTTATCTAAGTTTTTAAGACACGAGACAGTAATGTTTTAACGATAACAATAATAACAGGTCATCTGTGGTGTCTACAAGTTTTGAAGTAACTTACACAACACTGCTCACCAATCACTAGTTTATGGCTCCTATAAGTGGAAAACAAAAACAAAGAAAACACATGCATAAGGATTTAGTGATAACCAAAGATTTACAAATCAGATAGAAATAAATCACTTGTTGTTATAAAATTGAGGTCAACCTGTCATGAATTTAGGCAACACCCTTAACTTCAGCATCATGTAATTAACCAGTTCTTCCAAATCCCAAAAACAATTGTCCAAAGAAGTTCTAGTAGATTATCTTTGTTTAAAATAGTCAGAGCAGACATAAAGGATCATCCTGGCTCCACAAGCAGACAAAATTCAAATGCTTTGTTTGCACATCTTCACCACATTC
The DNA here is from genome assembly GCF_002922805.2 of Oryzias melastigma. NCBI lineage: Eukaryota > Metazoa > Chordata > Actinopteri > Beloniformes > Adrianichthyidae > Oryzias > Oryzias melastigma. Next base: position 5,786,076 of record NC_050514.1, read on the forward strand.
TATGATGACTTCTAAGTGGTTGATAGATGTTTGTTTCAATGGGAGCCTGAAAAAAGGGATGTGAGAATGTATGTCTATGGATTCCAGAATAGGATGAAGCTCTGCAGAGAGGTTCACTCTGAACACGATTCGGGTGTCAAATTCACTGCTCAACGCTGGTCCAAAAATGAGTTCATGAACTTGACGCTCCAGACATGTGTGGTAGGAGCTATGATCCAAAATTTCCAATCGCATCCAATCGCTACTTGGATGCCCTGACTGTTTATTTTACTTACGATGCATGGAAGACATGGATGATGTTGAGAGATCAGGTTTAATTATTTTTGAAGATCTCTACAAAACATTGATAAACATGTCTGAATGTCGGAGTTCATGAGATCATTCAGAGGCTCTTCATCATCTACTGCAGGAGCTGCATCAGCGCTATCCGTCTCTGATGACTTGCTGACTGCATTAATCTGAGGTAAGAATAATTTAAAACAAAAATAAAATTAGACAACCTTTTTAATATTGTCTAAAATAAAAATATGAAGTTCAGGAGTACAGCGATCAGATCCTCCTCCATGGACTGCACTTCATCAACATGTCAAGGGCCAAAGCTGAGTCCCTGATTGGTTGAGGCGACATGTCTTCTTTGTCAGTACAGATATTTGAACTCTAGACACACCACAGTCCTTGAAACGAGCTGTTGCCAGTTTGATATGCTGCGTCAGAAACTCAACATGCGCCACAGGACCACTGATTTTTACATTGGCTTAACATTAAAACTGGATGCCCCCAATGTGCTAAATCCATTTGATGTGAACACAGCTTTACAGGTCCTTTTCAATTGTATGAAGGATGGTTCATTTCGTTTCTCCCTCCTTTCCCCTTTTCAACATATCTGCAAACACAGAACAAAGCCGTGCACAGCATGTGATGTGACTAATGGCCCACCAGCCAAGCGTTAGGAAGCCATTCTGTTCCGCCTCTTATAAATATTCAAAGTTTTTGGGTGTCACTTCCTCTTTGTTGCACTCTAACATCTGGCAGCAAACTTTACTGCACTGGAAAAAAAGAAGTAAACAACATGAGCTGTCATTAAGTGGGACATGTTCCCCACCAGAGCACCAGCACACATCTTTGATGGCATGTCCTGATCTGCTTAATGTCTGGAATTTGAAGGCAATCTTTTAGCAGTGTGTGCGCTTACATTTACAAAGTCTTTAGCTTCAAAACATGTCTAATATTGGCCTAATTTGACTGATCCATATTATGCTACTTCAAGTGCTTGTTGCTGCCTCGTCATACATTTTAATTCCCTCTGGCTGTCAGTCGACTTATTATTCTTTCAGTTTGGGGTCGCTACTGTTATGACAATTTTCAGATACTTTAAAATCAAAGAGCAACTGTGATCACCAACCACATGAATCTATCATCATTTTGAGAGTCGGATATCCACCTACAACACTGATGAATAGGCTAGAAAAATCTGACGGGAAGAAAAATGTTCTTCCTGCCTCTGGCTTTGGAAGTAGAAAAAGTTAAATTGGATTACGCAACGTCTTTGAAATAAACTGGGAGATTTGACCGGGAAAAGTTCCTGTCACATGAAAAAACGCTCCATTTCATTTTATGATTCAAATAAATCCATATGCAGGTCCTCGGAATTAAAGAAAAAAATCTGTGATGAAGTAAACAGTGCAAAACATCATGATCATGCCCTAGTCATTAACACTTGTATGAGAGATGGGAGATGTTGTGTCTTAAAGGGGGCGGGGCTGTGTCATGCAGGTCCCTTGAGGCTCATTTAGGGGCATCATGAAAATGTGACATGTGTTCAAGGACACACATCGTATATTCTTAAACACGAGTATACAGTGTTAGCACTGAACAAGCAGGGGTGGTTTGTTTCTTTTCTTTTTCCACTTTTTTGAACAAGTGCATGTCCACCACCCATAGCTGGAACAGCATTGTCAAAGGGGTGCAAATATCACAAATTTTGCTCCAGGCTTTTTCTCTCACAGCTCAATTCTAATATATGAAAGACTTGGTATCATCATGATTCCAGTGCAGCACAAACCACAATTATTAATTTCTCCACCATGATCAATTTTCAAACTGTAAATTAATTGGGCACACCATCCATACATCACTACAAAATCTGAATACCTGATTGGTCAAAGTCCGATCTGGTTTAACTTTCAACACACAGTTCAATGGTCACACGTTTTGTACGTACAGCCTGAAAAATGCTCATTGGCAGCTTGTGTAGCTGTGTGCGAAGGTGGAAATATTTGAGCATGGAAGCCTAAAACCCAGAATTACATTGACTTTTCATTAAAAGTGGTAGCTTACACGTGTGTTGAGGTGTGTAAAAGTAACTTCAGGACGACGTAAGTTAACACGCACCTATAATGTACAGGTGATGCTGTCGCGTAGTGTTCTTACGCTGCATTCTAAACATTCATGAGATGTGCGCACTGGCTCCTTAGTAACGCACAAATGCTGCATGCATGGGGCATACAGGTGATACACAAGCACTTGTTTGATACCCACAAAAACTGTGCTCTAATTGTGTATTTTCCTAATTTCTAACAGCCAGGCTGCTCACAAGGGGAGCAGACTTTTTGGGTTGCAAAACTTAAAAATACATGTGCATCTCAGCTACTTTACCTTTATGTGTTTTATTAGCGTTTACTACAATCTGTTAGCCACAGCACGCCCATAGGAAAAAAATGTGCAAGTACATTTTTTATCTACGGACTTACTAAGTGGTCGACTGTCTTAAATTTCATGTAGGCCACCCATATACCCATACAGATTTGTCCACTTTTCACCCGCATCCTGAATCCACCCATAAGGATGGTTGTGAGTAAAGCATGTCTGAACATACTCACCCGGGGAAGCGCTCTCACACTCCTGTGTGTTGCATTTCTGGCTGCCGACCGGCTTCAACTCGTGATGGCACTGAGCTTGATCCACCTCACTATCAGTATCGGCTTTTGTGTCAACACATTTGATGAGTCGATGCTGGACACCTCCACCGCATGAAGCTGAACACTGCACAGACACATTTCCAAAGCGTTAAGTTCCACAGCGCACACACACACTACTGGTTTCCCCTAAAAGACTCAAACTGATCTTTATTTTTATTTTTGGTGTTGTCATTGTTTATCCACAGGATCCAACCTAAGGGAGACAAATGCACACCCATGTTTGATCCAACCTTTTTTAACTCTATTATTCCATCCCTGGACCAAAACAGTTGACCCCCATTGCTCAGAGATCAAAGTCAGAACTGTGGCTGTACTGACCAGCTACCCACCAGACGTGTAAAAACTCTGTAATTTAGCATTCTAAAAGAGAAAGAGCTAACTTTTAGAGTTTTACTTTGTACATTTTCAACGTGGCATCACAAACCTCCAAAAGCTCAGTTTGAAAATGTTCCCTTTTATCAGGGAACACACAGAAGACACCAAGTGAGTCTAGGTGCAGATCAACAATAGTAAAACTAAAAGCTTGGATTTGGATCTACAGTTAAAGAATTTAGTTACTTATTTTCCATACTATAAAAGGTGTATTTAAAAGCCAGGGCCATACCATTATACTCTTAAGTCTTTTAGAGTTAACTATATCCCAGTAAATGATCATATATTACCTTTGGAACACTAAAAAACTAATCATTTATTAAATGTGAGTTATTTTTGTTAACTATTTTTATACCTAGAACTAAAACGACTTGATCTATGAGGCTCCGCCTCTAACTCCATGAGGGTTCCACCCACTTCATGACGTCAACCCTTTTATTGTTATTAATATTTTTTATATATCACTGCTAGCTCAAGCTGCTAGCTTTGCAGGGAAAGCGTCTGTGTTAGCCTGGGGGCAGGGCAGACTCTTCCTGAAAGGGGCTGTCCCACAATATGACGTCAGATCTTGAGGACCCGCTCATTTTTGCGGGTATGGGAGGGGCTGCGGTCTGCAAGTTTTTAGAGTTTTTTTTAAATTACTCAGAAATGCGTGAATGGATCAACATGCTGCTTTGAGGTTGATAATAGTGAGGAATAAACCGTATAATACAATTAAGAGCTCAAAAAGTGGGCTGCACGGTGGCGCAGTGGTTAGCGCTCTTGCCTCACAGCAAGAAGGGCCTGGTCCAAATCCCAGCTGGAGGATTTGGGACCTTTCTGTGTGGAGTTTGCATGTTCTCCCGTGCATGCGTGGGTTTTCACCGGGGACTCCGGCTTCCTCCCACCGTCC
>NC_050514.1:5790526-5793914 GCF_002922805.2 Oryzias melastigma
TAAAAAAAAAAACAAAAAAAAAACGATGTCATATTTTTTATTTTATTTTTACGTATTACTAATAAGGTTGTGAGTTAGCATTGTCACAGTAACTTTTGTTTTAGCGGTATCCATCTGTTTTTACTAGTTATCAACAAAGCCAACAAAGTTGAGAGTTATAGGTAATGTGAATATGCTAACATGGCTAATGTGGCTAACCTGGCTAAAGCTTCAAATGTGGCTAATGTGTAGCACGTTACAAACACGTTCTAGCATTACTGTGGATGCAGTCCCACCATGCGCCTTATATATTTGAGTGCCTTATACATGACATAGGTTCAAATATACACCATTCATTGACGCTGTGCTTTATAATCTGGTGCGCCTTATATTTCAGAAAATACAGTAATTTTGACTGAAGATTGTCGTCTTTTCTTGCTGAAACTGAGCCTTAAAGTAAGCTGTCTTTACAAAGAACCTCACTGAAGTCAAGCTCACAAGAAAGGATTTTACTGTTTCTTTGTTGAATGTGTGGGTTCTCCACAAAACAAGGATTTTTTGGCGCTTAGCTTTATGCTTCCTCTACTGATGGAGCTTTTCGTTAAAAAAAAAAAAAAAAAAAAAAAAAAAAAAACACTCGATGCAATTACATTAGTTCCTTTTGTTGAGAAAATGCAATGGAAAAAACACTTTGTGTCTCCTTAAATTATTGTTTTTTTTTTCCTATGGTCTGCTTTGTAAAGCATTTTTTCGTTTTTCTACATTTTGAAAAAACAAATCAGTAAAATGATTACATGTTTCTAAGGTTAAACATTCTGCTCCTTCATACAGGTAGAGTTGAATAAATGATTGTTGTGTTTAATGCTAAATTGGTGGGACTTGAGGTGCTTTTTAATTTCAAAAATGTCTCTCATCTTTCTCTTTTCTTGTTCCAGTGCTGCTTTCACGTCCTTTCATGTTCTCCTCTCTGCAGCTGCTCTTTTCCCTCCACGCCTGTACACTCGTCTTTCTTCTCCTGCTCTGTAAAATTCCTGTCATTTTGGTCTGCAGTGCTTTTGAACTAGGATTACGGGGCGTGAATCTTTCTGGTGCACACACTGTGACTTTTTTTTTAATTTAACATTTGGCCCATTACACTTACATATGCATCTGAATCGTCGTAACAGCAGTAGGTCGGCAAATGAAACCGGATGACTTTTATAACCATTTAGAAGGGAACATGCTGCTCAGGTCCATTAAGAAAAACCAGCAGAAAGTTAAAAAAAATTACAAAACTCATCAGTAAAACAAAGACTGCTGGGAATATTACACAAGAGCCACTTTCTATAAATAATTTAATAACAAAATCACTGCATACAATCCCATCAGAAAGTAAAATATTCCTCTCAAGTTCCCAAAAAACTAGTTTAACTGGGTTTGCCCCAAAGCTTGTTGAGCAGTTTACCACTTTAGACATCCAGAAATCCTGTTTCCCATGCTACACTACAAAAACAGAATTTTTAGAAAGTTAAATAAATAAATAAAATAAGAATTATTAATGAAAACCATTTCTCTTACGCTGTTTTTTTTTGTTTTGCTAATTCAAAGAAAATCTGCTGAATCTTTAACTAACTTTTGTTACATTTAATAGGAACATTTGCTTTTTTAATCATTTACCGTTCACATATTCAGCATCTTTTGAATATACAATTAATTTGTTAAGCCTTAACAATTTAATAATTTACTAAAGTCATTTGTTAGGAGTTAGAAAGCATAAGGTACTTTTTACTTAATATTTAGCCCGACTTAACCCTGATAAATCATGTAAAGCTACAAAAGCATTACTTAACCATTGTTAATAATTACTAATTTTACATATGCTGTTGATGCATACATAATCTGAGCAATTGCATAGGTAAACTTGCATTAATGCTTTGTGATGCATTAAGTAAGGTTAACTGCTAACTAATGCATTAAATTTTACACTTGGTAATGCATTAAAGTGGTTGGTTAACACTTTATTTAATCATTATTTAATGGTTACAATGCTAGCATTAATAAAGAGACCCTTTTTGTAAAGTTTTACCAAGATATGTACTGTTACTTTATGTTATACTCAGCTAAGAAATTCAGCTGCTGACGTTTTGGATTTTTAAATAATTTTGATTGATCCTACTCCAACTTCCCTCCAGTCATCACCCTTTGCTTTGCTCTTTTCTTCAGGTCTTTCCTGTATGATGAAATATGTATTATCTGTTCCCATGCTATATAAGAAATGTACATTTCAGCTTGTTTCTCTCTGAAAGTATTCCGACTTTGATTAGCAAAATGCTTGATAAAGTGTGACTTACGAGTGTAAATGAATTATATGATTGATGATACCTAAACGCCACATCCATTTGTGAATCCTGTTTTAATGTTTCTGACATCAGTGTATAACCACAGATCCATCTGAAACATGACGTCCTGCATAAATTCTGTTTAATCTCTCCTTCACTTCTTCACCTCACCAGATCGTTTGGTTTCCAAACTCCAAATGCTTCATTCTTTGCCACTTCTGGTCCTACTAATTGGTGTCATTTTGTGGCTCCTGTTGTTTGGGGTTTTAACTTTCTTTGAATTAATCATTTCACAGCAATCTATACGGTCCATCCTCAGCAGCAGTATGTTCTTGTTAAAGTAGAGATGAGTTCTGGTCCTATTAAAACTTGACAATCACTGAAGTGTGTCTGGATGAGGTGGTCAGAGATCCCGTCTTTTCATCAAATACAGCTTCATAAAGATGTGCGATCGTGCAGCATCACTTTGACAAAAGTAACTCGTTGACGCCTTTTGATGCAAATATTCATCAAACTATTTCTGCTCCAAACTTAACTCGATTTAGCATCCACATTACAGCAAAAAATTTTTTTTCATAGTTGGAAATAAATTCAGGCATCAAGGGGTTAAATAAATCAAATAAAAACACATTTTCTGTGTGGAGCATCTAAAACCTTCACCTCCATGAAACACTCAGCCTGTTTGTGTTTGGAAGAGGTCATTCTGACACTGACGGTCACAAAACATTTAGAGGAATCCAAAGATAATCAGCTAATGATTGAAAGGAAAATTGAGGACAAAATCCCTGCAGAGCCGAGCTGCTGCCATCACACTTCAGTTAGGTGGTAGCTTCACTTTGAGAGTCTATTTAAGGACCATACTGGATATGTAAGACATTTTTCAAACAGATAATCATTGTTAGGAATGGTTATGTTGAAGAATTTCAATATCCAAGACAATTTCATGAATGTGTGCATTTTTGTAAATAACTAATTTTCTGTTTTTTTAGGCCCACTTAACAAAACATGATGTTAGGGAAACATTTTTCATGTTAACTGATTAAAAAATAAAGTATTTTTTTTTAAACTAAGATGTGGATAAAAAAATGTTT
>NC_050514.1:5794196-5809522 GCF_002922805.2 Oryzias melastigma
GGATATGAAAGACATTTTTAAAACAGATAATTGTTGTCAAGAATGGTTATGTTGAAGAATTTCAATACTGAAGACCATTTCATGAATGTGTGCATTTTGTAAATAACCAATTTTCTGTTTTTTAGGTCCTCTTAGCAAAACATTACAACTGTATGATGTTAGGGAATCATTTTTCATGTTAACTGATTAAAAACAAAGTAATTTTTAAACTAAGATGTGGAAAAAAAATTTTTTTAACTTTGACATGATGTGACAAAAAGAAGTAAATTCAAGAGGCTCTGGTCATGACTAAACCTGCGTGAACAGAGGACCAGTAAACTGAAATAGAAACATCTGAGGATAATTAGGAACTGAAACCTGGTTTAACTGTACATGCGGGGGAGAATAAAAACTTAGCAAAAAAAAAAGAAAAAAAAGTGACTTCTCCAAAGAAAACTTCACAAAATAAAATTGAAAATTCTTTAAAAGTAGAATAACAAAGTAGATATATAGTCTTTTATTAGTGGCTTTTAATTTATCCTATTAAAATATAGGTGAAAACATGCTTTCTCCAACATAGATTGTAACTCTTAAACTTTTGTGCTTATGAAACACCAATCCATTATATAACGTACAGTCAGAGAACATCGGCTAATCTGTGTTTGCAACATATTTAATACATTCAATAACTGGATCGCAAACATTTTTGAAGTCAAATACTATGCATTCTTATGCTTATATACCACCAAAGAATCATGTAGAGATCAATCAAAAACTCATTTGCTTTGATTGCATAAATATTTGTTTTTAATTGGCAAAACTTTGAACATCATATTATCTAGTAAAATGGTGTACACAAGTTTAATACTTTTCAATATGCTCCGTCCTAAACTCCAATATTCAATGTTCACAGTGTGTGTGTGTGTGTGTGTGAACTCATCTAATAACTTGATGGTCAAGATCCACTAAGAACTGTTTGTGCGTTTTTATGTTGTGTCGCAATCCTCCAATATGCAAGAATGAAGACAATTTACCAACAACTCTTTATGAGATAAAAAAGTAGGTGGATGATTAATTGCTGTTCAATTATATAAGTGTAATAAACTTAATTATGGGATATATTATTAGTGCTGCAAAACATTATTTATTATAGCTCAATGTTATTACAGATTCTGAAACGGCTGGGTGTCTCAGTTCGCTGCATGCTGGGCTGGAACACGTGAAATAGGGTTTGCTTCCCATTGGGGTGAAGATTTGAATTCAGTCTGGGTCCTTAGACAAGACCCTTCACACTACTGCCTAACTACAGGAGGACCCTGAATCTGGGTTTTACTATGCCGATCCCCAGTCCGGATAAAAATACAGGGTTCTGTCAGGAAGGGCATCTGGTGTAAAACTCAACCAAAAGCAAATCAACATGAGCAAATCAGTGAAAGCTGATTTTAGCTTTCAAATCACAGGATATGCTAAAAAGTGAACAACTTTGTTGGAAGATTCTAGCCAAGTCATTTAATAAGAAATAAATAAATAGGTAAAATCAATTCAGACAAGTTGACACTAAAAAATGTTGTTTCATGTTGTTTCAACTTGCATTGTACATATCATGTTTTTATTCTGGCTTTAAAATCAATTAATCTATCATCAATTCTAAAGAAGGAATTTGTGGCACACAGTTCTGTTTTTAGGGTCATATGTGGGAAACATATGCTACTATTTTAATTTATCCAACTTTCTGTCATAACAGGTCTTTTATCACTTAAAAGGTTTAAGAAACACTAAAGGCAATAACTTTTCTTTATATGGTGTAGAAAGGCAGTAAATCATTTATTTTTCTTTTTAAAATATGTTTTTTTAATTAACTACATGCACAGACTCTTTAAATAAACACATTACTTTGAAGACAGAAAACTGATTAGACCTAAGTTTGGTAAGACAATCTTTTTGAAAATTATAATAAAGTCTTAGAAAAAAGAAAGAAAAAAACATTGGAAAGATTTTTTTTTTTTGTAAGTTGGAATATACATCAAAATTATGTTCTTGTTTAGCAAGTCAACAAATGGCCTTGATTTAAGGATGTTCAGGGTTCTAACCTCTCCCCAGGATCCAGTCAGCCACTGAGCGCACGGCTGGCTGTTACACGCCTGGATGTTACTTGGCTGCAGGTCTCTGTCGCATCCATTTTCCTCTGGACAGGTGACGATGCGCTGCTGCTCACCTCCTCCACACACTTCAGAGCACTGCACAGCAAAACATCAGACATGTAACCTGTTTGCATACTAACTGATTAAAAAAAAGAACTAGGTAGCAAAATTAGATAGAGAAAATACTGAGTTCCACTTAAACACAATGTTTTGCTGGTACTAAGGCAAATGCTCTTACATCTAATCATGAAGGCTTACTAATAAATTGTCTTATAAAAAGCACCTTCATTTAGTTTTCAACCTAAAGGTTAAAAACTAAATTTACCAAAGATGGACTTTGAAATTGGTTCCTATTGTCTCTGTGACGAAATTATTTTAGGGTTTCTAATTAAAAAAAGAGATACCAGCATGCTGATACTGAATATGCAGACGCACTTCCCAAAGCATTGCGTCAAAATTAAACTGACAGTAGTTAAAAGCTAATGTTTAAAGCTAGTTAAGGTGACAGCCTGATTTTCAGTCACACAGACAGGATCAGCCAGAAAATGACAACTCCGCTTATTTTAGACTGGTCGCAAAAAAACTGTCAAGTGTTCATCCTACTCAATAAAACAGGACACACTTGGTTAGTCAAACCCATATATATGTATATATATATATATATATATACATATATCCCCTTTGGATATAGTGGGGGAAGGTGTGAGAAGTGGGGGTCCTCAGTATTCGTGGATTTAGGTCATTCGCCAATATCTCCGGTCTCTAACCCTCTATGTATGTGTGTCTCTCTCTCTCCCTATATATGTGTATGTATATATATATATATATAACTTTGATACAACAAGTAAAAATCAGATGCATATACAATAAAGATTTATGACCTTTTCTCCAATCTTACTTTATCTCACTGTGTTTGTTAAATTATTCCAACGAATCTTTGGGTTTTTACTTGTCTCAAACTCTAAAGTAGGAAGAAACAGTTTCTTTTGTACTTACATTCAATATCATCAAACAACAATTTTTGATCTTTGTTGAAAAAAAAAAAAGTTGTTCACTGACTGGTTGTGCTCTGAGCAAGTTTTGATTACATAGTTAATTATGAGCTCAACTTCAGAGCTGAGTTTTGCGAGTCATTTGGATGCGCAAACATTTATGCATGGCAAAACGTGCCAAGCCTTAATCATTTTCACACACAGGAGTGAAAATGACAAAACACAAGGAAGGAAGACAGGAAATGACATATTACACTGTGTAAAGTATTAAATTACTGTTGCCATATATTTTATGCTTCAGAAGTTGGCAGCATAAACACAAAAACACAAGAAATGTCTAGGAATTTCTGTAACATTAAAATAATGAAATGCTTAGCCTCCTGGCTTTTATTGAAATGGCACAGAAGATGCTTTTATGGGTTTTGATTTACTATTTACCATCTTAACTATATACATTAAAGAATGACAGCTAGACAAAAGCAATTAAAAATGACCTTCCCAGACTTTGTTTTCAGCATTATTAAAAAAAAATCCACACATTTAATTCCATGACTTAAATGTGGTTATTTATGTGAAGCAACTTTCTGGTTATCTTCCCAACAACATGAGTGGGAAACCTGGGATTTGAAACCCAATCTGCCAAAGTGAAAATGCTGCTCAACCTATGAGCTTTCACAGCCACTTCTCGTCACTTCAATCATGTTATGGAGGGTACACCACACAGTTGAGTATGTTTGCAAAAGCTTTAATCACTTCCTGTCAGCCACTCACCTGACCCCAGGATGAGGTGTACCAGGCGATACACGGCTGCAGGTTGCAGAGCGTCTGTGTCTGTGGCCTGGAGGACATGGCCCTGCAGTGGAAGGGTCTTAGAGGTCTTTGATCCCTCAGATCAAAGCATTGGACCTCTCGAAATTGAGAGCCACCCTCGCAGTTCTTGGAGCACTGGGGGAGCAAGGCGTGATTAGGTTCCAAAAGCAGCAGTTTCAATGTAAATATCCACAAGGCTAAAGCAGACGGATCTGATGTGAGAGTTTAATGAGTTCTAATGAAAAGATCTGGGTGACACTTAGTCCAGAGAGATAGTAGCTGGGTGATGAAAAAAGTCCCAGATGAATTTGTACATCTGATGAAGCAACGATGTGACAGACAAAACCCTGTTTGATAACAAGAACATTCCTATCAACAGAATACAGTTCTATACATGTAGAGGCCAGGTTCATCTCTTAAATGGGCCATCCCATGAAAAAACAACTTTTTGATTTTTTACATGAATTATGCTGTATCTCAGTACCAGTCCCTCCCATACCCACGAAAACGAGTGGGTTCTCATATGCTGATGTCACAGTGTGTTTGTGTTGTGAATTAGTGTAGCGATGGCTGGGGCTACTAAAGGCAGATATATGGTATGTGGATCTATCTCTGAAGAAGTTTAGATACTGTTTACTCTCATGGGAAAAATGCAGACACACTGGCGAAGGCTCTAGGATGATGTAATGAAATAGGCGGCAACCACACACATCAGCAGGCAGCCTCAGGAATCGAGTCTTTTTACTTCCAGATAGTACAAAACTCCCCAAAATAACAAATATTTTATAAATAATTTGTTTTTTAGTGTTTTAAAGGTAAAATATGATCATATATATGGATATAGTTTACTCGGAAAGGCTTCTTCTTTATCTCTTTTTTACTGTTTCTAGCGCATGACTGCCACCTACAGTTGGAAGGGGCTTGGTGCTGCTTTCTCAACGTCAATGATTACAAATGAACAAATCTCACCACAATGCATTCATTGGTACATCTGACCAAGCTTTCTTTGCTACCAAATAGTCAAATAATTTAGCAACGTTAGCTTAATTCAGGACACACTACTGTCGCTGTCCTTTCTAAGCAGCATATTCTCAGAAACTTAAAAAAAAAAGATTTTGTTCAAAGGGAAGCACACATCGGATGACCATAGCAAAATATTTGCATATTTATACATATATGCTCAATACATATGCAAATATGGCATATCTACATTTTGATAGAATAATAAATCACACAGTCTCACCTTACTCCACTCCCCGACCTTCCACATTGAGCACGGACGCAGGTAACACTGTCGGGCTGGTGGAGGTTTCTTAGATGGATGGCAGTCGGAGTCCATTCCAGTGCTGCAAGTCACCGCTCTCCAGACTGCACCCAGTCCACAGCTGGTGGAGCACTGCCCACACGTGTTTTAAAAGATGAAAACTTTTTTAAAGCCTAAAGTGCTTTTGTAACATTTTCTGAAATGATCATTAACTCTATACTGTAAAACCATTTGTATAATATGTAGTACACACATTTCTGAGACCTCTATCTGATTCGCATTCTCCAAACTTGTCTTAAGAGTCCATTGTTCACAACTTGGTCTCTGTTTTCTGCCCTGTAGTTCATTTTCATTCCACTAGAGGCATTAGTGGGACTTCTTGTGGGAAAAAAATAGCTATTTTTCAAAACTTTATGGAGAGAATAACTCACCTATAGTTATTCATTTTAATAGATGACTACTTACTGTATTGAAATGATAAAACAATTGTTGATGATAAATTATTTATAATACAGTTACACCATGTTAAAAATGTGCGCATTAAATTTAAGATAGTGGATAAATAAGGTGTTTTTTTTTTCTTTACAGAAAACATCTGTTAATATTTTTGCATCTTAAACTAACATTGATGTGAGCAAAAACAAACCAAATCACCCAACACACAATATTTTATACTATATATATCTATATCTTGCAAAAAAGATATTCCAAAACATTAATTGTGGATTTTATCTAGGCATTTAAAATAAATCTTAATTCCAAAAATGTGAATTTTCTGCAGATTCATTAATATATTGTTCTTAACAGAGTTAACATCCCTCTAAATCCCCCCTACCCCACCCTCTCTCATATGTATATACAAATTGTAATTATTAGGTTGGATGCAAAAATTGCACACAAAAAAAACTTAAATCTGCAAATGCAAATGCAACTTGTGCATTTTTTGTACACCTGCTATAATGTGAAGAATGCAACTTCACTTTTTCGCCTACGTTTGAGGTCAGTTTGTGAGTGAGTGTGTATAAATAGATGCTCTTACAGCGCTCCAGTTCCCAGCAACCCAGTGCCCGGCTCCACTGCTGGCCTCCACAGATGATGGGACGGTTCGTGGCCACAGACTCGGTGCATTGGTTGAGATAATGGGAACAGCAGGTGTTGCTGGTTCCATGTGATGTGCAGGTGTTGTGTCTTGCGTGCTTGTAGCAGCTTGGTGTGAGAGATCATGATCAGGGCTCGTGTTGCTCCCTACTGTTGAGGACTCTAGGATTTCACCGTAGTCATATTCAGTTGGATAGAATAAATCAGGATGGTATGTGGAACCTGTTCCAGTCGTTTTCCCAAAAGCAGGATTTGTAGACACTGGTTCCCTGCTGGCTGTCAGGAAGTCAGTGGTGGGAGGTTGGGTTTCTCCCTTGGTGTTTGGGGGAGGTATATTTTCTGTTCCAGTTAATAATGGGATTTTTTCTGATTCCCACTGGTTACCTGAGGTTTGTAGGAGTAAACTCGGAAGAAAAGCAGACGGAGGAGGCAATGTGCTGAGGTCATTATCCCACGAGTTATGTTCTCCTTCCAGAATATTCGGATCCATTTCCAAATCTTCCAGTGTGAAAGTTGTTTTGTTTGTTGTCTGAAATATTTCTGAAGCACTTTCTTTAAGGTGGATTCCAGTCCTATCCGGACTTTCATTTTCTGCCGGCTGGCCCGAAGGTTTTGATCTTGCATTATTCTTTTGTTCCAAAGACTCATTACTAATCTTCACAAATCTCTTTGTGGATGTGATGTCAGCTGTGGTTTGATGTGTGCGAATGGGAGCAGGATAAACTGAAGTCACCGTGAAACCTTGTGAGTGATTTTCCTCCTCTCTGAAATAGGTATTTTCAGCCTCATCCCCAGATTCCTCCCATGTTTCATCTTGTGCTGGATGCTCTGTAGTGACAAGCAGCCTAGAAGTAATTATGTTTTCCGGCCACAACACACTTACATGTTTTTCATTTGCTATTTGTGAAGGCTGCGTTTTGGACAATGGCGGCAAATGAGTAGCAGATACAGGCAACAGATAGTCCTCAGACAGAAAGTCATTAACATTCTCTGAATCTGTTGTAGGAATATTTTTTGCTTTATCTACTGTTATGTTTTGAGGCACGCTTTTTAAATCTGAAACATTTGGAACAGCTGAAGCTGTTGTGGCTATTGTTGTGCTCCGAGTGTCCACATGAGCATCAACTCTCTCGCTGTGTGTTGGCTGGACCTCCGGGAGCAAACTGAATCTGTGGCTGTCCTCTAAATTCTTTTCACTGCTCCTAAAATCTTCAGACAAATCCTCATGAAAGTCAATAAAGTTATAATCGTAATAAAAATCATCAACTTGAACGTTGTTTTCTTCAGTGTTTTCGATGTTGTTGTGGTAGTGGAAGTGTCCGTCAAAATTCACATTGTGGTTTCTTGGCTGGCTCCTGCTGGTGCCGTGCTTCAGAGGGAGTTTGGGCTCAGGAATGGGCTTGATTTCATTCAGCACGTCATTGCTGGACATGCCGCTTCCAGACCATTCACTATCTCCAAAATTGTCCCCAAGCTGCACACAGTCCTGAATGTGACACCCGGTGACGGCTAAAGGCTTCTTTTGGGGATCACAGTCGGCACTGGCGTTTCTGCTGCAGGTCACGTTACGCTGGCGAACTCCATTTCCACAGGTCTGTGAACACTGCATGAAAGAACAGAAAGGTGTGTAAGGATTACTGGTATTTTCACAGACTTTTAAACTGAAAATGTGCTTCTCAAATTCAAAACTTAATTTATACACACTTTCCATGCAATAGTACTTTTTAGGTTTAAAACAATTAAAAATAAACCTATTAAAACACACACTTTAAGATCAAATGCAATAAAAATGCTGTTTTGGTGCTTTTAACATGATCTTGTAGCATTTTTCTCATAACGGAGGACATGTGTAAAGGTCGGGCCTACTATGGGCAGATATATGGTATGTGCATCTATCTTTGAAAAAAAAATTGATGTTTATTTTTGTGGGAGAAACGCTGCCGGCTCTTGGATGACTTCATGAAATGGGCAGCACCCACACGCAGAGGTAGGCGGAGCTTAAGAAATCGAGTCTTTTTACTTGCGGGTTGGAAAAAACTAATGAAAATAACGAATATTTCATAAACAATTTGTTTTTTAGTGACCCAAAAGTAATGCATGATAATTTACATGTAAGTAGTTTCCTCTTAATACTTAAAAAAATCATTGTATATCCTTTAAATCGACTAAATTCCAATTGAGTTTTGTGTTTCACTTTCTTCCTCAACAACGAACAGACAAAGGTCAGCAGGGACTAACCTCACACTAGTAAGGTACAGTGTACCTCGAAAATTATCAAAGCGGGAGTTTAAACAGTTAAAAGCTCTACGCAATCAGAATTACAAAAAATAAACTTTGATAATTATCTAGGGACAACTTGCTGATCATTTGTATCAAATTTATGCGGTTTCTTTCAAATAATCTAACAATTCATGTAGGGTTTTTTTTTTAAACAAGTCTCGCTATAAAAAAAGGATCTTTATACATGAATTTAGAACACACACACAAAAAAGGTGTTTTAAAGCCTTTCTACAATAAGCTACAAACAAAAAACAAAAGGTAAAATCCAGGAAATCACTGGGATTTTTGTTTTAAGTGATGAGTCATTACTAACTGTGATAGATAACTTATTTTAAACACATACGCATTTTAATAATTTATGCTACGGCAGCCTGAAGGTAATAACTCTTGACTTTTTCCCTTAAGTGTCTGTAGTTGTTTTGTTCCAGCTCACAAAAAAACACAAGTAATTTAAAAAAATAACCTTTTAGGAATTAAATAAAATTATTTTTTTGTGTTTTTTTTTTCAAGGACTTGGTGCTAAGTCAGGAGGGGTATTTTAAATTTCTACCACACTCTAATGTGTCCTTTGGAAAGACAAAAAAAAATAATAACTTTCCAAAAGGCAGGCAAACAACCTTTTATTGCAGCTCCAGTGGTGAAAAGTGGTGCATGAATGAGATAAACTGTTTGGCAGGAAATATAAAAGAGCATTTGTTGTACAAATTATCATCTAAAAGCATGAAAACACAAAAGAATGCTTAAAGTAATGAGACTGTGTCTGCTTTGAGGGCATTTGGTTCAAATCTACTGGATGTTTTATAAGCTTAGTTGACATTGGTTCAGAGTTAAAGTGGATTGAGAGATATTACACATCACTGAGCCAATTCCTACAGCAGTCAGCAAAGCATAACTGTAACCCCAGAACTCACTGTGAGAACTTTTAACTTTAATAACACTCAAAACTTTTCTAAAGTTCTGAGTTCCTTTAAATAGAAAAGAAAACTTTGCAGCTACTGCGGACACAAAGATCTGAGCTGACATATTTGTTCAAGTTTCCAGAGACAAAGCTTTGCATTGTAAGAATCTGAAGAGCATGAGACTAGTTCTTCCAAAGTAACGGGACAAGTGCAAAAATGTCAAATTAATATACTTCTCTCCTGATGAAAAAAACATTTTCAATCGGATTCTCCTTAACGGGATGCACATTATCAGGTAAATTAAACTCACCTTTGACCAAATGCCTGTGATCCAGTCAGCTGGGCAAGGCACGTGCGCGCTGCAGGAGGATATGGACTCCGGCTTGGGGATGTGTGCACAGTAACTGGGCTCCAGAGCTTTCTGCTCCTCAGCGCTCACAGTTTGGATGCACGAAACTGTCCTTTTGGTCAGGCCCTGGCTTCCACAGCTTGCTGAGCATTTCTGCCAATCCCCAACCGACCATCTGCTCACGGAGACACAAAGGACACAACGATTTTCAATTAAATTCTTCATGTGAGATAGACATTGACAGGACAATACTGCTGTGAAAATGCAGCCTTGGAAAGTTGCCTCTGTATTGATGGTGTATTGATAGTGTTCAGGACAGCTCATGAATACAAACATCTCAAGGGTTGTTACCTTGTGTTATCCTTATGTTTCCTGATAGGCATCATTACTTAACTGGAGTGTCTTTGTTAACTGATAGAGATATTATTTACCCTCAAATTAAAACATAAACGAGAGCTTTCATTTTTGAGTGTTATTACTTCTTTCAATAGCTAAATAGCCCTGTTGTTCAAGTGTTTTGAAAAGCTTTTTGCTCTGAAAGCCAGAAAAATAGAAGAAAATTTCTCCTATATACTGTTTTTTCTTTGATTTAAGGTTTTGTTTTAATCAATGCATATCATTTGAGTAGCTGGAATCATCAAAAATGTGGTCTATGACAAATTACACAGCTGGTAAACATATTTTGTGTTATACACCCCTCTGCTGATTGGCTCTCATTTGGCATCACAAAAGAGCACGGCTTAAATTTAAAGTCTAATTGTAAAATCAGGGAGCAGCAGATAAGAGAGGCATTGATTTGTGAACGTGTAATTATGCCTCCAAAATTCACTGTGGTGCCTTTGTATTCAAAAGTTGATCATGTGATTTGAATTCAAAGCTTTTCATTAAAGGCAATTTTAGAAACGACAGATGTTCATACATTTAAAAAGGGGGGACAGACGCCCATATAACTACATAATGTCAGGTTAGCTTTAAAACTGACACATACACTCACGGACCATTTTATTAGGCACACCTGTCCAACTGTTTGTTAGCAGAAATGTCTACTCAGCCAATCACACGGTAGAAACTCAATGCATTTGGGCAGGTAGACATAGGGTATGTCCGAATTCCCTCCCTAACTACTAAAAAACTATACAGTGCAGGACTATATAGTGCCCTGGATTTTAAAGGCTAGTTGGATACCACACTTTTCTTTTTTGTTATGACATCAACAATTTCACAAAGTCAAAATCAAATCAATACGAACATTTCACAACAATTATTCATGACTCTTCTGTCTTACCATGTTTCCTGATCCCTTATGTCCTCTTCTCCAATAAGAAGTATGCATTACCTTTATCATAAGCTATTGACAGGCTTTAGAAAGGAGGCCAGTCTTCACTTCTGCTGCTCATTAATAAAACACCTTTCTTGAGCAATATTTTGTGAAGACTTTTCCCACAGATCTAAATATAGCAGGAGGTGTTTGATGATTGTTGTGCTGTTGCAACATCTTCACCTACACCGAATCTTATACTGTTGAAAGGCATGTCTACTTCCCTTTTAAATGGAGCCACATTTGTAAAGAACACATATTTGTGTGATGAGCAGCACATATTCAGATAGCGCACATAAAAGCTTTTCCGAACCTCCTTTGCCAAAGCCAAACAGCTTTTATAGCTGATGTTATTGACTCGTGTTTTGAGCTGCTGGTACCTCTGAGGTGCCTACAGTCAGGTGGGCTCTGCTTCAGTGCTCAATAGGTGTCTGCTCCAAGAACTGGCATGCAGCATTTGACTGATCTATAGAGGATCAATGCAATAGAGCAACTTCAACTGCAAAAACAAGCTGAGTTCTATCACAAGTTTACAGCACACTTCCATATAGACTGGGAAGTCAGAGACAGGGAGTATGCATGATTTCCTAACATTGACAGCACTTGTAGGTTGTCTGTAACAGATTGGATTTAAGAGTTAAAGGACAATATGGCCGACAGTTCCTTGCCCACAAATTCGACAACAGTCGGCCAATTTCCGGTCTCACAGGGCTGCTAGGAGTTCTGCCATGACTATCCGTCTCCATCAGACCGAGCAAGCATGTGTTTCCAGACTGTAACATTCCAAAATGTCCTGTTTTTTTCAAACTTCAATCATCCAATTCACCAAACACAAAGCACGAGTCGATTGGAAAATAAGCTGTTTGGCAGAAAAGAATTGAAAATTTTTCATGGATGAAATACAAAGAGTCTTGTTTGCTGCTCATCACACAAATGCAGTTTTCTTAGAAATGTGGTATTATTTAAAAAGGGACAAGTTTTCAACACAATTACACACTAGAATGCATATGATTTAAAAGCATGAAGAGCATTCTAAGTCTGTCTTAGTAAAAAATATTAAACCTGATAAGTTAAGGGAAAATTCATTGGTGTGGAGATTTTTTTCCTTCCTTCTTAGGACGACCATATTTCCTTATTTTAAAGCACCAATTAAATACCTACTGAGTCAAAAAAAAAAATTCTAAATAATCAGCACACAGCCAGTAAACAGCCAGTTGTATAGAAATTAATTTGAAGCAAGTATGCATGAAATTACTGATTTGCTAGAACAGAAATCAGTAATCACGTCTGATCCTTTGGTTTAGAGACACAAAACTGCTGGTGAAGGCTTGTTAAAGTACAAAGCAGAGATCGCCTGCATTGATTCATCAGATTTGCCTCTTACAACGTCTTTGAACTTTACCAGATCAACAGCGGCAAAAGAAAAATATAAAATAAAAATAAAGCTGCTGTTAAAAGAGGATAAACCCGCTGTGGTCCTTCAAAATCTGATGCCATTATAAATGAGAAGCAACAGACCTTTATGGAAAAGTTTAACTTTCTCCAAATAAGCCCAGCAACAGCAGCCACCATTTATAAAGTTGTCAAAATATTGCATAAAAAATGAAATATGTCTGAATACATTGTTTGCTCTCAAGCTGTTTTTTGTTACTTTGTATGTGACGAAAATCTAAGTGTTTGATAATCTGGAGCTGTTTTATTTAAACATAAAAAAAAAAAAAAAATTGAATTGATCTTTATTTATAAGGCAATTTTTGTACCTGTTATTGGTAACACCTGTACACTAGGATAAATAATAAAAAACCAGTTTAAGTTCCTCTCCGATTATCTTTTGGTCAGTTGTAAAATTATGCAATTTTAAGCCAAAATCAGAAAATTTGAGTCACTTTCTACAATATAATTTAAAGTTTCTGGAGAGCGACAGCCCGCTCCCACTTCCCATCATCTATCTATCTCTAGCTTGCTGTCCCTCGCGCCCTCTACCTAATATTACCGGTGCAACACAAATGGCGGCAATATTGGAAGTGATCCAGCCGTACAGTTTTGAGGCATAAGTCAGCTCAGACGAGAAAAACAAAGACGTTCATGGATCTATTTGTCTGTAAGAAGATGCATCAGAATGGAGTGAAGCAGAGAGCGTGTGGTCAGCTGATTGTAGCTTCTACATCACTACAAGCTTTTTCAAATAGCATTTTTTCATCTACTCCTGATTTCCGACAATGAGAATAAAGAAATACTCAGAAATGCACTTTTATATACGTCATTCATCAAAGAAGATGTTAAAAACACTATTTTCATTGGAGTGGGTCTTTAGTTCAAATAATAATTAAAAAAAAAACTATAATTACTAATTAAATGCAACTTCCTGTTCAACAAAATACATACATTATTTACGTTTTCAAAGGACTTTGTGGTGGGGAAGCAGACTCACGTGGGCGGACATGGATCCTTGAGGCAGCTGATGTGGTTGTCCTCAGGCCGGAGGGAAGGCTCACAAAAGTGATCCTCAACTAACCCAGTCGTCTTTTCCACACAGAAGACAGCCCGCCTTTGAACACCTGGAACAACGAAAAGCTCCAGATTCTTATCCAATATTTAATAAAAAAAGAAGCATCACGTTTCAGTAGGAAAAAAAAGATGATTGAAAGCCATTTCAATCTATTTTTTATCAGAAAAAAAATTATCGAATCCTAATCTAATATACATGTTTCCTATAAGCCTCGTTCCTGCAGTGAGCGAAAGCTGAGTTCTGCTGAAGTGAGGAATAATAATCCCCTAAACAGAGCTGCTTGCTCAGAGCACATCTCAGCAACTATCACACGGAGAAGTGACACATTGAGGTTTCAAACACCTTTACATGCAGCTGCAAATCTTAAGACTTGTGTCCTCAGGCTGCGGCAGGTTTATCTCATTCTCTCCCCTCCTCTCACCTTGCTGAAGGGAATTACACTTTGTCGAGGCAGAAAACAACAACCAGCCCTCAGTTCAGGTCTCAAAGCTAATTTACTCCATCACAGAAATTTCTACAAGGTCAACACAACAGTTTCACGGAAATAAAAGTTATTCTCAAAGTGGATTTTTGAGGCCTGAGAGGAAAAAGAAGAGGAATTAAAACGACCCCAGGTAATGCTTTTTCCAGTTCTTAACTTACTAAACAAATGACAATATGTGATCTTGCCTTCTGGTAAAGTTTCACTTTGATGGATTCTGCAGGGGGGTTAAACAGGGACGCTGAAGATTTGTGATGAGGTGTATCTGAGAGAGTAAAAGGAGTTCTTTTTCTCAAGCAGCGAAAAACAAATGACAGCCTGCCATGCAGCATGACAAAAACGAGAATTATGATTATCTTTATGCATCAGGATGCAAATGTCATTTTTGCTTTTCAAACCCTGACTCGTGCAGTTTTATTGCCCTCTCTGCATTAAGGCCACGAATGCTCCAATAGTTCTGCAAGCACTCTATTATTACATCCACCTCAGCAAACCAGGTGTAGAGAAAAAAAGAACTCTCTCGAAATGAGTTTTCGCTGAAAAAAACCTAAAGGGGAAAGAAAAAAAAAACTTTTGGACAGACTTAGAGACAACTTATAGTCCACAGATCCAACTCATTCAATTCACATTTCACAAGGACACATTTTCAGATAATACAGAAATAAAAAAGGACACATTAAGGGCATCGGGAAACCTTTTACAGAAACGGAATGAAACAATGCAGACTCCTCACTCTGAGTAAAAAATGACCCATTTTAATCTAATGAATCAGATTAAAATGCACACGACCCACATTATAACTGAAGTCCTGACCCAAATAAAATATGAAACTGTTAAAATATTTACGTAGCAATATTTAAACGTCTATGGCTGAAAAGATGTTAAATGGCATTAAAGTCTCTGTGACTTTTTTCTTTTTAAATGTTCCCAGTAGCGTTTCAATTATGATTATGAAGTTTTTAACCAAAATCCCAAAGCCTAAATGTCTTAGAAATAATTTTTTTCATGTTGATCTGAAGTCAAAATCTCCTCTGAGGGGGCGTGGCTTTTGGAGCTGAGCTGAGTAGTCCCGCCCCTGATCCCCACTGTCTGATTATGATATCTCTGTGTCTCACTAGAATAAATCTTCACTGCTGCTACATAAACATGTCCATCAATCTGCGTAATGTCCATCCGTATTGTTCTGATCCGGATGTCAGCTCAGAC
>NC_050514.1:5810310-5842078 GCF_002922805.2 Oryzias melastigma
GGCCGCGGAATAGCTCCACACTGGCTGACCGGTCCACAGCCCCAAAAAGGTTGGGGACCACTGCAGTAAAAGGTATTGTTGAGATAACAAAATACCATTGGAAAAAGCTTGTAGCTGTGATGTGGAAGTTATACTACGGCAAGCCACAAGCTCCATACTGATCCCTCCACTTGTCTACGAATGGATCAGTTTTCATCTTTGCTTTCCTCGTCTAAATTGTACAGCTGGATATCTCCAATATTCTGTTTTTGTAGCACGGTCAGTGTTAGGTAGGGGATTCGAGGGACTGTAAGCCAGAAGGACAGACTGTAAGCAAATGGATGATGGGAAATGGATGGGATTTCTTTACCTCAACAGTCCTGTCCACAGCTCAGAGGTGACCTTCTAATGAACTCCTGCTGCTCTGCAGAAACTTTGTCATAGAGAACCACACCATTTTTTTTTTTTGGCTAAAAATGATATAATCATAATGAAAAGAACTCTGGGAACGATTTTAAAGCAGATCAAGATTGAAGTAGAACTTTAAAGTAATCAGTACATCCGTGCAGGGATTTAGAAAATAGCTGCTTTAGGTGGAACTTTGCACTTACACCTGACAGAAGAAAAGAAAGAAAGTGCAACTTGGTTCCTGCAGCATTGAGAGCTCGTGAGTTAAAGTGCTCTCCTGTACAGCTCGTGCAGCTTGCACCTTTTGTAAGTGCCGACACAAAGAGATTTGACAAGGCTGAAGTGTGGAGATGGACTGTCATCCTTGAGAACTCTCTTTCAGAGCGCAGCTGTGTAAAGAGGCTTTAGTGCTTTGTCACCAAACATGCTGTCAGGTCCAGTACTATTTTGTTAGAACAGAACTTGTATTGATTTCCTTTCTGCCTCGCTGTAGAAATCCAAATTACGATTAAAGGAGTCTATTAACAGACAATGTTGCAGATCAGAGCGAATAATGTTCACGTCGGCCACATCACATAAAGGTTGTTGCCTTGATAAATAGCCTGCTGCAGTTGTTTTGACAGTTTAATAACGTTGAACTTGTTTAGAAGTTTTAACCTGAACTTTATACTCTGCTGATCGTTAAACAGTGCCTCTGTTTCCATGATGAAAACGAAAACAGGCTCAAGAAACCTGATGCCTTACAAGAGAAACGAGGGCTGGGTATCGTCAATAATCTCCAGAATCGATTCGATTCGGCTCACTAGATTCAGATTTTTGGGGATTTTTAGACAAATTTATTTAGAAATACATTAATAATCTATATACATTTTGAAGATATTCATATTAATTTGAAACAGTTCAAACACTGTTAAATTTATAGGTGAAATTATAATGAGATTGTTAATACCATACAGTGTTACATGGTTTCTAAAACAGAGAAGTTTGAAAAATTCATGCCTGTGAGTTTATAAAGATGTTCATTTAGTCAGCAATGTATGTTTACATTGACAGTGTTAGCATTAGCCACCCTATGGGGAATCTCATTATACATTAGCATCAAGCTAGCAGACTTTAGCAAGTATGCGTTGTATCGATCACTACTTTTATGGATTGATTATTGATCTATCAAGCTTAGATAGATTCAGATTGATTAATTAATTTTATCAACCCAGACCTACGAGAAACAGCTCAAATTCATGATGAGTGCATTTGAAGTGTAAAAAAACTTTTAAATGTTCAACTTTAGTAATTAAATAATTTTCATCTTTGTAGTGAAACCTTAATTTTCCAGTTTAACATTAAATACAGAAGCTCAGAGTCCTTCATTATTAATCGAGATTTAGCCCAAATTCATTCTGTCAGGGGAGCTGGAGCCTGACAGAGCTAAAATCGTCATCAGTATTTAGAAAACATTTGTTTAGGTTTGAGTTAAAAATATGTCAGTCTCTTTAGTGTTATATTATCATTAAAAAGTAGAAATCAAGAGGAAATTAGGACATTTCTATAAAGAGAAAGTACAAACAACAAAGTAACAACAAAGTAGGCAGTGAGAGGACAAACTTGCGTGTGTTTTAAAGCCAAGGACAGAGCAGACCGGCCTCCTGTGGAGTGGTAAACACTTTTCCAGATCTGTAACTGCCACTGTGAAGGTTTGGACCCCCTGGGAGCTTCAATCTAGACCTCCAAACACCCAAAGGCATCTGGTCAAACAACTTAATCGACCTGCAGGACTGTGGAGGTATTAGAGCTTTGATGGATGCGATGGGACTAACGAAGTGCCAAAATTCTGATGGTGAGACTTGAAGTAAACATGTGAGGACCTGAAATTGCACCCACTTGATCTGCTGCTTAAGGCTCCCTAGATGAGTCACTACCCATTGACCTTTTCACAGCTAAATGAATACTTGGAGGCAGAGGAGGCGGGAAAAGAAAAAAACTGCTTTGGTTTATTGCAAATTTTCTTCAAATTAAACCTGCACAGCAAGTGGCTGTTTTTTTATAAGTTAAAAGCTGTGCATGATTAAGGACTTAAAGTTATGCATAATTAAGGTCAGAGTCAAGCTGAGTGACAGGTGAACGCCTTCAGCTATCTGCAAAGTTTACCCACAGTTTTCCGAGTCACAGACCCTGATGTGTCTGCTAGATCTGTGGTTTCTATGCCGTGTAGAGTTTGCTTTCTTCATTACAAATTTATGTTAAAGAGGCTTGAGTCACAGGGTAGATTGGCAACAACCAACTAAAGATAGGGGGAAAAAAATCATATTTTAAAGCTTTTTTTTTTAGTTGAAGTTGAGATTAACTTGAGACTCAAAATTCACCCTAAAAAATCAATAAAAAAGCAGAAACTAAACCATCTGAAAAAAACATAAATTAATACAGTTTTTGTTAAAGTCCCACTCTGATCCTCTTTTGATCTATTGTAAGTGTCCCCTGTGGTCTTTAAATTTGGATTTACCGGTAGCCATTTGAAGCCAAAATAAAATGAATAAAAAACTGACTCAGTTTCTTGGACAGAGTTTCTGTAGAGTGGCAGTAGTTCAATAGAAATTTGCATCTCAGTTGTGGGCGGGACTGTTGGCACATAGTAAGCCCACCCCCACTTCCCAATATCCATTGGTTTACACTTTCTCTTGCTAACATTATCAGTGTCACAAAAATCACAAGTAATATTGGAACTATCCAGCTGTACAGTTTTGAGCCATAAGCTGGCTCAGACGAAGAAAACAAAGACGTTCATGGATCTATTTGTCTGAATGAAGTGAAACAGGCTCATTGATTGTAGCTTCTATCACAACTACAAGTTTTTTCAAACAGAATTTTTTCTTTTGTTCCTGATTCACAACAAAATGAATGAAGTAATACTCAGAAATTCAATTTTGAGCTTAATTTTCTTTATCTATGTCCTCGATTACCAGAAAAATGTCACAAAAACGTGAAAAAAACATTTTCAACTAATTGAGTCTTTAATTTAAAAAAATATTAGAAAAAAATATGTTTTTACTTAATTGATACAGGTATCAGTCTTTATATCACAGGATAAATACATTATATTGGTGAGGGTGCTGTACTTATATTCATGAGTGTAACATAACAGACATACGTTTTTAAAAGCATATTTTAAATAGAGTGAAACAATTAGATTTTGTCCTTGCAGCAAACATCAAGATGAGCAAGAAAACTCCATTAAGTCAGAGAGGAGCTTCAGTGCAGGAGGTTGAATACGACAGCGTTTAAAGATCAAGGTGGGAAATGTGACGTGTGGTCAGGTCTGAGGTGTAATCTTCTTCAAAGCAAAAAGGTCGGACTAAGTTAAGCTTTTACAAAGCAACAGTCGTCTTTGTGCTGCAGAATGCTTAACCGCTTCTTTCACTCGTACTTGATTTTAAAAAAAAGGAATTCAGAGTGTGAATCAATGTGGGAAATAAAGGAAATTCTATTAATAATAGGTCTTTATCTTACAACTGCATATTGCTTTGGTTTGTGGATTTGTGCAGCTCTCAAAGAAGAAAACAGGCAACAACCAGTAACACAGAGTTTTAATTAAATACCATGCATATAAAGTTCACCCCATTAGAGGTCTTCTGAAACTATGTGGCTCTCTAGAAAATGTTCAGACTCAGACAGATACCGAGGTTTTTGTAGAATGGCTGACATTTTAACATTGGCTTTATTATTGGGAAAAAACTGACCTACATGTGTCTGCGACGGCTGCTTAAAGCAAAACAAAATAATTAAAGTGTGCATACAAGTGGGCGGCTAACCTATATGAGTGAGTGCAAAATAAGTTATCATAAACATATTAGATTGAGTTTCACCAGCAACAAAAAATGTGACGGTATGATGAATGTTGACCCGCCCACGGGAGATGAGCACTTCAGAGTGGACAGACACGCCCCCACCTGTGAGCAGATTCCAGCCAAGCCGACCTTTTTATAAAATTACAACTTAAACTTTCGTTTCATGTTGTAAAAACAGTTTGTTAAACATTTTTGGGGTTTTCACAGGAAACTTAATCACATTTTTTCCAAATGGAATTTTCTCTTTTTGCATGATTTCATGTCTAGTGTGTGAATATAAAATGGAAAAATGACTAAATAAAGGTAGTGTCTCAGAGGAGAGGTTGTGCTGGTTAAAATGAGACCAAAAATCAAGCAGGTAGTCTTTCAGATTGAATATACAGATGTAAATTCAAAAGTAGACAAAAACTGAGTTTTAGACCCTCTATTCCAAAGGATTAACAATAAATGTTCTAATCGTACAATTTTGCGTTTGATTTCATATTATGATTATTTGCAGACAACAATTGGCTGGCAAATACTGTAACTTAAAAAATTAAAAAGGTGATTAATCGTGATACATTTTTTCCAGACTTGCGATTAATTAGTGAAACACTTCATTTTGTGCTAACTGGAAATGTTTTGTCAAATATTTAAATCAGCTGATCAGAACTATTCAAGAGTGACAATTACGCAGACATAATAGCAAGACAAGAGCCAGCACTTTTTAAACCTTCAATCTGGATGAACTCCAGTAATGCAGAGGGTGAAAGGACAGGCAAAAAAAAAAAACATATATTTTTTTGTAATATAGCTGTCAAACTAAAGCTATGCTGAAAAAAATAAACTTGATTTACTTGAAAGAAGTAATCACCAATGATTTGATAAAAACGAAGCGTCAAATATAAATGATGAATTCCACATTTGTTTGACAGAACTGACATCTGTTCTCACTCCTCAAAAAAAATGATGTTTACCTTAATTAAGTCCATTTCAACTTTATATCAGTGGAAGTTTGACAGATTTTTTCAATCTTCATATGTATTTATTTAAGGCTTCCAGCCAAAAGGAAGACAATCATTTCGTAGAAACTTCTAGCGCGATGAGGCACTCACACATTGGAGTGTGATTAAGTATGTAACAATAGTAGGGAGTAGTTGGGATAAATGTTCATATTTTTTGATTTTCTGCATAATTTGTCTTTTTTCTTCCTTTATTTTTTACCTTTTACATCATCACATTTTATTCTTTTTATCAAAAGTGATTACTTTTTCATGAATGTGCCAAATACAAAGGTGAGGAAGGAATTTGCCTTTGCTGCTGGAGATCCAAAATTCTCCAATAATCAGCTGCTTTCATGTGTATTAAAGGCTTCTATAAGCCTGTCTGAAATGTTATATATCAGATAGACCTTTTTCTTTAAACTTGACTTTCAACACTTAGTTAATTAGGATTTTATTTCCTTTTTTCTATTTCTTGGACTATTTTTCGGTATCTTGTTTAAGTAGAACTTTTAAAATTTGTCAACCATTTTGATCCCACATAGTTTTAGTTCCATTCACCCTTCATACAAAGAATCAGACATGGGAAAAAAAAAAAAAAACATTACGAGAAACACTATGGACAGAATCTCTTTACAGTTTCAATTTTAGTAAAAAAAAAATCCTGGCAGATTTTTCTTTAACTAGTCTGCTCATTGAATAACAGGACTGGCTGCACATTTAATATCAATATTTCTGATTGATTTGGCTGCCTCTCATGTATCATAGAACTTATTTTCACGCTAATCTCATTTGGCCATCTACATAAGTGCAAACCCCCTCCCTCTGCAGTACAATTTTATCCCAGCATGCTTTTTATCTCGGTTGCCTTGACAGAAAGGTTCAGCATTCAAACACACACACTCGAACACTGAAAGCTGCATGTGTCGTGTTTTAGAGAATAATTCACACCTTTTTAAAGAGCAGTTCATTTCTCTTTTACTTTGAACTACAGACATTTAAATGTACTCATGAAAATGTCGTGTCTCCTACCGGTTCCACATGTAGCACTGCATTCAGTCCATGAGCCATGTTTCCAGAAAAACTCAGACCCGGTGTTTGTGTCCTCTGAAACGTTCCGGCTGATGGTGTACTCATAATGCACTCCTGGGTTGGTTTCCTGAAAGAGAAGCTAAGACATAAAAGAGGATTTTTAGGTTTGAGAAATCTGTTTATCTTTCTTATTATACAACAACTAAAGACAGATTTTATTTTCATTTTTTAATTTGGATCTGATGTTAAAACCAAAAGGTGTTTATGCATGTATTTTCCTGCAGGTGGAGTTGCGCATTTTTATGTTAGGCCTTAGTTACACTGCTCTGAAACTCCGGTCCCACTGGCTTTCACGGGCATATCAAGGCTGGAGCACGGAAAAAATTTCATCCCCGTGGTACAGAGGATGCTAACAGTGGACTGGTAGTGCAACGGCCGAGATGTGGCCGCAGAATAGAGGCGCATACACGCGGAAATAATTTTTGAACTGCACAAAAATTGAGACAGAGGGGGATTGGGTGTGGTACCAGTGGTGAAGCCGTAGAACAGCAGTGCAACAGCAGTGCCAGTGCGAGCGGCGGTATACGTGCTTGGACACTGGAATTCTGCGTTCATACATGGCTGTAACACAGCCGTTTCCACGGCCAGCCTGTGTTTGTACCGCTGCTTACAGGGTCTGGAAGGACGCACTTACACGCTTACAGTGCTCTGGCAGTGGAGTTTCAGTGGAATGGACGCTGGCATATCTGAATCACTGCTATTCCACCAACATGCATACAGTTAGCATGTCTAAGCTCGTGTGGCAGATTTTCCAAATTTTTTACCCGTCAAATCCGGGCCTTTATGGGTGGATACAGGCTGTATGGTGGCAAATCTTCATAGAGGACGGATTTGTCCACCGTGGTCAAGATTGTAGACCACTTGGTGAGCCGATAGCACAAAGATGTTCATGCACATTTCTTTTAACAGGCCCGCTGTAAGCAACAGGTCATAGCAAAAAGAAACTCAGGGTCACGCAGGCATGTCGTAAGACATTTATCAACCCCCTAAACCCTGCGTAGTGGGCTACTCAAGTAATAATCATGGTCCTTCTGTGCAGCCTGAATTTTAGAATTTGTTTGGCCAAATCCGGGGCATTTGAAGTGAAACAGGTGTCCAAAACAGTTTTTCAAGGGTAGAGCGACGGGACTTCGAGCTCTAAATCTCTACGCCGGTAGATCTGCACTTTGCGACTTTGAAGTGCTTCTCTTCATGTGGGTGTGCTCTGAATCACAGAATTTTTTGTTTTAATATGACTTTTTAATAAATATTAAAGCAGATGTGGTTTACGTATTTCTGAGTGCTAGCAGCTCCGCGCTTACGTAGACGACCGGTGACTATTAATCATCGAGTCGGAGTAACATTCAAATCTAAAGACACTATTTTTCCATTACTCTCCATTTGGAGGGCTAACGCCGGAGTCACACCGGACGCGAGAGCGCCGCGAGGCGGCGCAGAGCGGAGTGCGCGCCGATTCGCAGCGCTCTATTGGTCACACCAGACGCGATTTTTTTCCGCGACGGTCGACAGGCGCTTCTGCTAGAGCTATTGCTTTTTTTGCCATTATGGTCAATAACCAGGATATCTCCCCGTGTTTCTGCTAAAAGGGGATGATCTCTGCCCCTGTTGACACAGACCCCGCCCCCCAACTCTGCAGTCGGCCCACTTCATTGATCGGTTTGTGCGCGCGTGTGCGTGTCTGTCTGTTTTGTTGTGTGTCTGTGTGCACGCACGCGCTCCCACGTGTTTCCGTCAGTAAATTAATAAACTAAAAATATTACCTGATGTTTCTTCCAAGAAGAACTGCTCCTCTGCCTCTCTCTCGTTCAAACGCAGCCCCATTCCCCGCTCCAGTGTGCCCCCACTGCATTGGGGGCCCCGTCTGCCCTGCTTTTTTTCCTCCCAGAACCCTGCTGCCCAGCACACCCGCTCCAGAGATCTGTGGTGTGCGGGGTGGGGACTCTCGCGCACGCGTGTCTGTGTGTTTTGATTGTATGCATATTTTCATCTCTACAGTCTGTTTAGACACAAAAACATGATCACATTTGTCAATCGCAGCGTTTTATTGTGAAAAATTGGTTCTATTTTGAAAATAAACCGGATTTTCTCATGTATTTCGACGCAACTTCCTGCCAGTATTGACGCGGAGCGCTCGCGTCTCGCGGAAGAAATAGGCCAGACGCCGAAACGTTGCGCTGCACCGCGCGGACCCTCCGCGCCGCTCCGCGCCTGGTGTGACCGACGCCATAGGTTAACATGGGCGCCGAATGGAAGTGCATGCCGTTCCGCGCCGCTTCGCGGTGCTATCGCGTCCTGTGTGACTCCGGCGTAATTGTAGTGGTCGGGGAAAGTGGAAGAATTCAGATTTGTCCTTAATGTATTTGACTGTTAGAAACTTGAGTAGCACGGTATGGACACAAAGATTTTGAACGTGGAGGTCCAAAACACTTCTTTACGGGTGTTTCCATAGACCTTTTACTGAAAGTGGCCTTTTGAATGCAAGTTGGTGTGAATGTAGCATCAGACACACCAGTTTATCCTTAAGATGCAGTCGTTCCTCTCCATGACCCTACGGGCTCAGAAAACCCAAACTGTAACCGTATGGGTCAACCCCCCCAAACGAGTACATGTGACTAAATCTTAGGTGCCTGAAAGGCACAGACTCAGATCCTTGTGTCTCAGTTGTATTCCGCTCAAATTAGATAAAAATATTATTTAAAGAATCTCTGCAGAAATGTTTTACCATTTGTGCCTGCATTTTACTGATAACTGAACCATTGTTTACTGGGAAAAAAAAATACAAAGTCAAAAATTTTGCCTCTGACATGGATGGGATTTTGCTCAAGGCTAGTAGATGAAGCGTGTTCAGAAGGATAGATTCTCCCCTCATGCAGACTTATCTGAACTGCCAAAAGAGAAATGTTTCCACTATGCAACAGGCCCTACAGCACACTTCTTTCATTTCTTCATTAGTGTAAGACTTTTGGTTTGAAGTATTACTTTCACAGGAACAACCTCATCTCACATTAAGATAGACAGACTCTTGATAGACAGACTCCTCACAAGATAAAAAGGATGTAAAAATCAAGGAGGTGTGAATGATTCATGTGTTTTGTCCTGATTTGCTGAC
Organism: Oryzias melastigma; assembly: GCF_002922805.2. NCBI lineage: Eukaryota > Metazoa > Chordata > Actinopteri > Beloniformes > Adrianichthyidae > Oryzias > Oryzias melastigma. The sequence goes on from NC_050514.1 coordinate 5,819,718, forward strand.
ACAGAAGAGAAAGTAACAATCCAGGAAGTTTATGTTAAGGTCAGCATGTGAAACAGGGAAAGGTTGAAGAAATTGATCATATGTGATGAGATGAAGCGTTCCTATGTTCTACCTACATAAAAAGGTTAAAAATCACGTCTTTAGGACACTTCAATGTAATCCTGGAAATTTTTGGAAAAAAAGGGATGATCGAAACGTTTTGGTAAATCCAAGCATTAGATACTGTGTTTTCTGCTCTTTAATCCATATTTAAAATGATTTTTTTTAAGTTCTCAGTCTCAACTGTTTTCCTCACCAGTATTAGTCTGATTTATTTACGTGTTGCAACAGGGTTGAGGGTTACAAATATTGCGAATATTCTAACTTGGCTAACGTGTAGCCTGTCAAGCTACGTTCACACCAGCCACTGCAACCTGCGTTCAAGTGACTGCTTTCAATGAAAAGTCTTCAGAAAAGTTTACAGCATTCCCCCTGTTATTCACGGGGGTTAGAGACAGGAGACATCTGCAAATCCACAGATTCAGCAAATAAAGAGAATATGGAAAAAAACAGATCATTCATTGATGGTGCGGAAAATATAGTACAGAAGTATGACATTTTTTTTTTATTATTTGATACGGTTCCACAAAAAAGTGCAAAAGTTAAGAAGCATACTTTCATTAAACTTCAATGTGAAAACATAAAATGTGAATTTGCTCAACATTGCATTGCAGCAGAGACTCTAGAACCAAAAGCATTTGAGTAAGCATGAAGCCAGAGTTCTTAGCTACTCTTAACGTGCCTCATCATACCTGAATCCACAACGGCTCCAGCGTGGGCCCGGGGGAGGTAAGGTTTTCCATGGGTCCCGTCCTCTCATAGAGGAAGGTCGCCCCCGCAGCTTTGTACTCCCCGTTCCACTGAATGGTCCAACCGCCGTTTAGAAAATACCTGCTGGGGTTGTCTCCTCGCAACGCCAAGAAATTCCCAGCTTCAGCCACCTCCTTGATCAGGATGTTTCGGGCCCCTTCTGGTATCAAGCCAATGTCTACATAACCTAAAGGACATCAAGTACAGAGGCTTGAAACTAAATCCTGATAAAACAGTAAGGCCTTAGTCACAACTGCTCCCGTGGGTGAACACAGGCTGTCTGTGGGTAAAGTATGAATAAATGGGAAGAGCTATGTGAGCCGGTATGGCAAAAAGGGTTCATGCACATTGGGTATACTGCGGGTTTCAGGTTCTACAAATTTTTCGTACCCTGTGCATACAACTTTTGCTTAGTGTCAGTAAAAAGCTAGTATGCACACCTCACTAATGGGGTGTGCATTAGGCCACCCAAACATCATACATGAGTTTAACTTTCATTGTGCTTGCGAATATCTCATGATACTCTTAAAACATGACAATGGTATGTTCCATTTTCATGACGTCCATTAAGGTGGCTGCAGGAGCCATAAGGGAACCTCAAGACACACCTGCTCTCCCCTTTAAGATGCACTGCATCGTCTACAACCCTCCACGGGCACAGACAACCTCAAACCCCCAACCAACCCCCACATGTGTGCACTGACTAAGGATTAGAAAGTGAGTATAACTTTACCAACAAATCTGTGAAGGTGAAATATGACAAACACTTTAGATTTCTTGAAAACAAGGATTTTGTTAAATGTAATAAGTTTTGCTTCCTTTCATGTAAAACAATCTCCCACGTCCCTAAAGAATCCCTGTTATTTTTTTGTGCTTCACACTTTCAATTAATTACTGTCAATCAACACCACCTACTAAGGTTTTTTTTAATTCATAAAACAGTTTTGTTTTTCTTTTTTTGCAAAGACAAGTGAGAAGACTAACAGCTGTCCTTTTGGGATTTGAGATTCAGTGGAAAGAACTTGGTCTTTGAAATATTCATATTTTCTATATAATGTGAATTACACATGTAATTATTTTAGTTTTTTAAAGACACATAAAGTATTTAGCCCATACTTAACAAACAGCGCTTTAACACCAGCAAAAATAACAACCTGATGGATGGCTCTTTTGCACCATTTTTATTGTTATTATTGGTTTTGATTAGAGCTGGATATCACCAATAATTTCGAGAATTGATTCGATTTGATTCACCGGAGTCTGGATCAATTCAATTCTGACTTTTTTTCTTTTCTTTTGATTCAATTCAATTTTGAGTTAACATGGTTTACACATTTAGACACATTTGTTAATAAATATATTAGTAATCATTATATGTTTTGATTGTTCTATTATTCTGATACAATTCACATATTGTAAATTGCATTAGTGAAATTATAATGAGATTGTTAATAGCATACAGTGTTACATGGTTTCTAAAACGGAGAAGCTCCAACAGTTGTTCTGCCTCTCCTGAAGGGTGTTTCAGTTTGGCCAATAGGTGGCGATTGCGCTATAGCATTACACCTTATTCCATAAGAAGAAGAAAGTATGAGCCAAAAAACTGTACTTTAGACCAGAAATGGTTACTTTAAAAATAATGTTTCCTTAAAAGAGTTTGGAAAATTCTTACCTGTGAGTTTATAAAGATGATTAGTCAGCAAAGAATGTTTAGGTTGACGGAGAATTAGCATTAGCCGTTCAATGGGAAATCCCTTTGTGCGTTAGCTAAAACAGACATTTTTTTGGCTTGGATTTGTGACAACAAATGTGCTGTAGAACATACCCAGTCCTTCTTTCTCCTCAAAGGTTCTCCTCACAGTTGTGCAGGTGGAGCCGTTTCCATTACACACGCCACATAGATCCTCCACCGCATTGGAGTTTATTACAAAATCACACCCAATTGTCTGTAACACACATGCACAGAGAAAGTTAAACAACTGTTTCTCATACATCTTCTGTGTTAACAGTTACAGAGGGATCTTGCATTTTTTTACTTGACTATAAGATCAAAGTACTTAGAAACCAAGTAAGTGGGAAACCTTTAAACATTCACTGCTTAGTAACTTTGCTGCTCTCCAAGAACACTTTGTCATCTTTTAAGACTATGAAACCTCAAAGTAATGTTAACAGACACGTACTTGAGTTCACATATAAACTCTGTATTTCTCTTTTACAATAAACACTCAGAATCAATCAGAAGTAAATCAAAAGTTTCTGAAAAGCCTTCGTCTGATCATTTAAGAACTTAATCTTGTCTTCACTGGCTTCCTGTTGACGCACAAACAAATGAAAATAGATCCGATGAAAATTTAACCAAGCATCATTTTCAAAATTGCAAACTGCAGCTGAGTATTAAAACCACCATGATATGCAAGAATAAAATCATAGAATTATGAGAAATGAGTAAAAAAAATTCACAAGAATGAACTTGTAAAATTAGGAGAAAAAGTTGTAATTTTACAAAGAACAACCGTGCTTTTTTGTGTAAGTCTCCATCCACATTACACACACACTAAAACTTTAATGCTGCATTTTATGCTGATGCCATACAAGGTTTTAGTTTATCATGGGAATCTATTTGCCATATTGTATTTGGACCTAACCTGTCATCAGTGTAAATGGCGCACTGCCAGAAATCAACTCTTTATGGGTCAAGATTATTCTTTTGAAGAGACCCAGTTTCTAGTAAATTCCTTTCAAAACCCTGATAATAGTAATAAGTCAATGTTGAGTGACTAAAAGACTTAATATGTCCTAATTTAATTAAACCAAGGCGAAAAGATTGGCTTACAATACGCTCTATGTTTCTAATACTTAAACAATGATATTCTTTTTTGTTGTTGTTGTTTATACTTTTCTTGGTAAAAAAGATTTTGGCTCAAAAGTGGATGACTTTAATTTGGAAATTCTCAACTCATAACTTATGCAATTTTAACTTTGTCATTGTTAAAAATATAGAGATTTTACTAATGTTTCTACAATTTTATTCTAATAATCATCCATTTTTGTCAAAATCAAAACTTTTTTTCTCATAATATTACAATTTTATTCTTGTGAAATTATGATTTTTTTCCCATAATTATAAAATATTATTCTCGTAGAAATACAGCTTTTTGGCAATACGGTACATATCCCGATACGTGTATCACGATACGATATGTATCACGATATGTCCCATGACTGTACAGAACAATTTTTCAGTACCCATTTCAAGTAACATCTAAGTAGTAAATGTCTCATAACAGCCAAAACCGGATCATTTAACACGAGCTGGTTCTCGTGAGATCTTGCTGCTTTGGCCGCGGTGTAGAGCTGTTCAAAGAGGCTCAGTGGGCTATGCTGCCACCTAGCAGTCAGGGGTTAAAGTTGAAAACAAGACGTTGAAAGACTCTCATAAATAATTCATTCAATATTGTCTTGTCAGCATTTTAAATCACAACAAAATATTGTGATATATAGACAAATCGATTTTTCCCTATACTCCTAATAATTATACAACTTATTTATCTTTTATAGCTATTTTTTTTAATAATGGGCCAACTTTGTTGAAGCAGATTGCAGCCTTTTTTATATTTTTCTTCCAAAATGAATCAAAAGCCTGTGGTTAGACTGTAGATACTGCAACTAAATTCTAGAATAGGGGGATGAAAGACATCTTCTTTTAAACAAAAATCTCATAAATCATGGATCTCTTTAGCTGATGTAAATATCGACAGCTGGGGGAGATCCCATCATGAACAGGGCACCTGTGGTAAGTTACTCACTTTATCTTTAGCATGAACTGTACTGAACAGCCAATTTTTCTGTAAACTATTTGATTCTCGCATATTTTTTTATTCTTGGACATTTTTCATCTGCTTAATATTCTATTTTTTGTCTGTATTGACTGCTCACTTTAAAATGAGCTGCTCTGAATTTCAAAATAACGTGCTTAATGATAATAAGGACTTGTATTCTATTTTCTATTCTTGATTTAACTTGTACAAAGTTGACAACTGCAGCTTATAGATTTAAGCTAAATTTAAATAAGATAAATGTAGTGAGGAAGTGTGTTAACTCATGACACTTCGATACAAAGATGGGGGAATTGCTGCATTGTTTTAAAGTGATCCACTGCAATGGTTTGTCAGGTTTTCTGACAGTCTTTGACGTATGTCTTGTCTCTCACTTTAAGGTCCACTGAAGTTTCAGACAGACACCTCGAGTTTTCTTGTTCAGACAAAAAACTGACCTGTGAATGATTCTTGCATAAAAGACTTCAGAACTGCAAGAATGAACCTTTCTGTCTGAACAAAAGGGTTTTCTCCTTTGTGTGGTCCAAAAGAGAAAACCCAATAAAGAATCAATTTTAAATCATCTGGTGATGGCTGGTATCCAAAGAAAACATCACCAAGCCTGTAAAAAGTACAACGTCAGAGCACTTTAAAAAATTACTGCACAGCCTGGCTACAGCGGAGGCAAATTTAGAAAATGAGGGATGGCTATCACATTTGCATACTGTTGTGAGGTCATTCCACTTGGATTTAGTGGCTTTTATTTTCTGTAAAATACCTAAAAAGTACATTTAGTGTGGTAAAATAAATAAAACATATTATTCAATTAAAGGCCCAATCATACACGAAGGGCTAGAAAGTGCAAACAAAATCAATTGGAGCTTGCCACATGTTGACTTTTAACACACAAAGCTGGAGATGTACTAGAGGAACACTCAGGCCTGATACAAATGTCACAAAATGTCATGAAGTCAGAGTCCTCTTTGTGTGGCTGCTGTCCACCCAGAAAACAAACACTTTCTGTATTAGTGACTGACATTTTACCCCGAGGTGATAGCAGCTTGCTTGATCATTCATTTATCTAAAATGATAGCTGCCCCCCCAACCCCAATGTTTTCCTATCAGCGTACTCATTGTCATGCAGAATGTCAAATGTTCAACACTCATCTGAAGAGAAAACGCGCTGAAGGTTATTTTTCAGAGATGCAAGAGATGGCAGCAAAAGATGGAGCAGCGAGGAGATACCTGACAGACGCCGTCGATGCACACGTCTCTGCTTTTGTTTCCCTCATAGCATGGAGTGCCATCAGCGACAGCATCTCGCATTTTTTCAGAAAAGTGTTCATTCGCTGGACAGCAGTGCAGTTCACAGGGGTTAACTGAAAAAAAAAACAAGTTAGAAATGTCAATGACAGAAATAAACAAGGAGATGCAGAGGCTGAATTCAGGTCACCTTTGTTGATGACTGCCTCCCACTTGTAGAATTTGCCCTTGTAGGGGAGGGCGTTGAAGTGACTGCACTGCATGTCTCTGAAGGTGGGAACACCCTGAGGGCATGGCGCAGCGTTGCAGATCTTGTGCCTCCGTCTCTCTCCAAGACAATACTTCCCTCTGTGCTTGGGGCTGCAGAAAAGGCAAGGATTTCATTTAAATATATGTTACAACCACCCACGGGTAGGAAATGTGCATGGGGAGAATCTGATGGGGCCAGTAAAAACATGACTGTGGCACAATGAGCGCTCCTGCTTCTTGTAGTAGCTCTCATACATTTTTTCCCTTTTGACACTTTTTTAAATTTTACCACATATTTATCCAAACTTATGAACAAACTAATAATAGAAAACATGTTACAATACAAAAATCATTTTTAAAATGAAAAACACACCAACATCTATATCTATGTCTATCTATATATACATTTTTACACACAAATATATATATATATATATATATAAAAATATAAGGGCCGTGCATGTTACCGCATGTAATTAACAAATTATGATTAACACGTTAATATTTATTAATTAATCGCACCACTCTTTCCCTAAGTGGTGCAGTCACCATTAAAACATTTCATTGGGTTCTTTTCCCACTGATACCATTGTTATTTACAGGAGAAATAAATACCCTGTCTGTTTTTAGTTATTTTTTTGGTTTAGATCACTTTTTCACAAAAAGCGAACAATTTGATCCATGGTCCGGCGCGTTGTCATGTAAATTTCCCTTTGTGATTATTCGCAGATAAGTGGTCAGCAAATACTGTAAATAAAAAAAAAAATAATTGCAATTATTTTTCCCCAGGTTTGCAATATATATATAGATATATCTATATCTATATATATATAGATATATATATCTCAAATGTCTATGTACACATATATATTAGGGCTGGGAATCGATAAAAAAAAAAAACAAATTAATTGTGAGACTGGAAAAAATTTGTCGTGATTAATCAACATCAGTATTATTATTATTATTTATTTTTTTGTTACAGTATTTGCCAGCCACTTATCTGAAAATAATCATAATTTGAAATCACACACAAATTTGTACATTTAGAACATCTATTTTTATTACTTTGGAACCTAAGGTCTAAAACTCAGTTTTTGTCTACTTTTGAATTTACCTCTATTTTCATTTTGAAAGACTACCTGCTTGCTTATTTGGTATCATTTTAACCAGCAGAACCTCTCTTATGTGACAGTAACTTTAATTAGTCATTTTTCCGTGTTGTATTCACACACTAGACATAAAATTTTGCAAAAACAAACAGTTCTGTCTGGAAAAATGTGATTTATCTCCTAAGACCACTGCGGTTTATTTTACATTTTTCTTGGTATTCTGTTTTTCTTTTCTTTTTTTTTCCACCTACCAAAGCATGTGTGTTGCTCTGCATAAACAGCTATCAGATCGATGTTTATATCCTGCTTATTTATTAAAATAAAAGATCGCTTTTGTCCAGAAACCACAAATAAATGCTATATTATCTTTTGAATTTAATGAAATATCAAGTTTAAGTTTATTTTAGAAAGTTTTATTATGCTGATCTTACAGCTGCACGGCAGGACAGCTGAGGGAGTGTATAAATATGAATGCGTTAATTCATTCTTTCAATCTGATTAATTGTGTGTTAGGGTGTTAACTTTAAATATATATGAAGGTGTTGGTTTTGTAGGAGAAAAAGTTTGTCAGGTTTTGAATGGAAGACAGGCGGGACATCAGCTCCCAGCATTAACCGGCATTTTCTCATACCGGCATGTCCGGTTAATGCAACTCGCCAAAATAGGAGCAAGGATTTCAAAATATAAGTCTCTGATAAAACATGCGTAACAAATGTGCCTGCAAGGTAGAACATTTTAATTTAATATAGAATACTTAATTATTATCATCACTAATTGATTATTTTTTATTTCCATTTTTATTTATGTATTGGATTTTAGGAAATAGAACCCATGAAAACAGGATTTCAAAAGAATGTGAATACTGTGGAGAAATCCCCATTTACTTCTCAGTTTGACATACAAAGCTAATAATGTCCTGCAGCTTTAACATTTTGTCAAATATTTGCATAAAAGGGAAAAAGGAAACTTTTTATTAACATTTAAAATAACATGAGAAGCAAAAACAAACAACTGAGAAATAGAATTAGGATTTAATCACCTAAAACAAAGACATACTGCTGCCATGTCTTTGCTTATACTGTTACGCTTAAATATACATTTTACTGACATGACAGATCATAAATATCGTAAAAATAAAACAAGTGACTTCTGAAAAAGGGAAAGTCAAAGCAGTTTGGAAAAATGACTTCAGTCAGTTCAGCAGAGCTTATGAGCGCACCGCAATAAATAAAAGCTTTGGTTTCATCCAGACGCCTTTATCTGGATTTGTGTTCACAGCTGTGTCTTCCTTTCTAATATGTTTGAGAACACAAACACGGAAACTATAAACCGCAGCGTTTTGCTTTCTTCTAACATCGTTTGAACCCTTTTTTCCTCTGTCTACTAATTTTCTTGGTTTCAGTCATTTTCTATGGATTAATAACTCTGAGGTGTGTTTGCGTGAAGCTGAGCGCATTCTGCTGCAAAGTGTTAGAAGAAAACTAAAGCGAGGCTTTGGGCACTAAAAAAAGCTGTACCAACTTTCATGCATCTTTGCCCAAGTATGATCTTTTTTGTGGGTAGGTGTGTGCTTTGGAATTCAAATTGAGCATATTAGGTAAACAGCAAAAATAATTTGAAATGTTGAACTCATGTACTATAAAAATTTTTCACTTACTTCTGTCTAATGTGCACAAGAAGTTCTATTTTTTGTATCGTAATAAGTGAGACTAATAAGCAGTTACATTCAAGTTTTGTAGAAAACTAAAATGAATCTTAAGAATAATCCAGAGTTTTAACACCACACATATGTTGAAGTTTATAAGAACATCTGAAGCTGTCACTCATTGGTTGAGGCTCCCTTTGCATGAATTACCGCCGCAATGCGCCGTGGAGATGCTCAGCTTGTGACTGCGTAGGTGTTGTGGCAGAACAGGTGGTTCAGATAGAGGGTTTCAGCTGTAGATCCACACTTGGTTTTATCTGTCATTTCTTGTTTGACAAAGTATTTTTTACTGAATTTACATCAGTTGTGACCAATAAGTCAAAGAAAAGCTGTTGTTATTTAAAGACCCACTCAGATGAGAATCGTGTTTGACATATACTCATTTGAAAAAAAAGAAAAAGAGGAAGATTTGAAAAAAAAAGTACTTAAAGAGGAAACGAGTGAAAAATTTGACAAATTTTTTAAAATACAGTGTGAAGTTCACAACCTCATAAATACGTAATTCTGGGGACACTGTTGGTTCAAAGCTGGATAAATCCAAAGTGATGTGGTGTTTTAAGACTGTCCCTCAGTCTGTCCACAGCTGCTGTTGTTCAATGCAGAAATAGCTGCAGAATTTTATCACTGAGGAAGATTTTATTATCAGGTCAATATCAGCTTTGACCTCATTTGATTCCAAGTGTTTAATTCATGTGTTTGATGTCAAAATTCACTTGAAAAAATGCTTGTTTGTGTGTGTTGTTAAGGCCCCACTCAGATTAAAAAATAGTGTTTTTAACACATTCTTCATTCAAATTGTTGGGACTCAAGCACATCAAAAATGAGATTGGAAAAAGCTTGCAGGTTTCACGTAGAACCAACAAAAAGCCACAAACTCCACACTCTGCTCCATTCTGATGCATCTACTTAAAGACAAATACATCCATGTTCCTTACAGTGTGTTCACAAACACTCGGTAAAATGAAAGGTTGTGAACCATCAGTGTAAGACCAGGGATGCTGCACCGTGTACACCTTTGTTTTCCTGGTCTGAGGTGACATCTGGCTCAAAACTGTATGGCTGGATATCTCCAATATTGCTCGCCATTTTTGTTTCACCAGTAATATTAGGTTAAGGATGTGAAGAGCTGTAAGCAGGAAAGAGAGTTAACAGACGGGTGATGGGAAATAGGGGTGAGCTTACTGTGCTACAATGGTCCCACCCACAGAGGTGGATTTCCTAAGATCTACTGATACTTTGCAGAAACTAGGATGTGACAGTTTTTTAAATTATCATCACTAAACTGAATGAAATAATGTTTTTGATTTGATTCAGAACCGATCCAAAAGGCTACCATTCATGTTTATTGTTAAGCTCTATGACGTGACCTATGTAGTAATAGTACATCAGAATTATGGGTAAAATTAATAGTACAAATATGAACAGTTAGAAGCAGGAAGATTTATCTAGTCACAGTATTTGTTTCAATTTAATACACTCGATGCACCTCTTCTCTGCTTTCTGGTTTTATCATGAAAAAAATGAAATTGACAAAAATAACACAAAAACTTTTTTGATAATTTCAAATCAAATTAGTGGGGTTAATGTGTTTTTTGCTCAAAAGGGAACACATATACACATACACTGCTTACTGGATGAGCATTTTTACAAGAAGTAAAAGTTTTTATTTAGACACTGTTGTTGTGTAAAATTACAAAATTCAAAGACCTGAATCAGGTGTTAGCCATTGATTTTGTAGCGACAATTCAAGCTTTTTACACCCTCTGTGATCAACTGTGGGCTGCCAGCTGCTGCAAACACAGAGAGAGCGGTGTGCTCAGCATGCAGAGTGCTGTCTGCACTACAGGCTGGAGCAGCGTGCCGACCGGACTGTGCCGCTTACTTCAGTAAACGGAGCACATCAGTCAAAAGCATGTAGAGATTGATGTTATCAAAGAAACCTAAATGTTCTGCTGCTACATTTAAAAACAAAAGCATGCATAGTTGGAAAAATATTGGCACATTCTTAATCTCAAAATGGGAAATTAACTTTTAAGGATTAGATTGTTACCAGTAACATATTTCTTCTGTGATAATCCGCAATAATGGATAGTATTTAACAGTTAAAAACATCTCAGTTTGCATATTTATACTTATATACTTATTTATACTTATATACTTATATATTTATACTTATATTATATATATATTTATACTTATATAACTCAGAATAAAATGGCGATTGAAAGTATTTTTACATGTACCTATTCAGTGACTTCAGATGAAAATGGTTAAATGTTGTGTATTCTTCTTCTTCAAAACCGAATAATCTAAGACAAACAAAGCAACACATAAACTTACACTGGATTATCACACTCTCTTCCAGCACTCTGTACTCCGGCTCCACACGTCCTTGTGCACGCTGACCACTCGCTCCACGACGCCCAGCCACCATCTATGCTCCCAGGCTGGTATCCAACTGCAACACACTGCCCACCTATACACCACTGAGACAAGCACATCACTGCTTATGTCACTGATAAAAAAATAAAAATAAATCCTACACACCACACTTTAGATGTCCTATTTTACAATATTTTTCATTACATTTGAAATATTACATTTTTCTTTCAGGATAACTTTATTTTTTTGAGTAGTAGTCCTGATTTTGTGCTGCCTAGGGACTGGAAGCCTGGACAGCGACCCTGCTAGCTCTGCTGACTCCTGGGCAGCAGCACTTCCTTGCTTTGTCGGACTCTGGGCAGCGGAACTCGCTACGCTGTCCACCGGGCGACTGGCTAGCATAGCCACTTAAGCTAATGTGGGCAAACACAGCTGGGGCCACCACGGAAACTGCAGACAAACCCAATTGGGGCCCACATTCTCTGCCCACTTTGAAACTATATTACCTCCATATAGAAACGTCTCACCAAAGGATGACAAATATAACGTTTTACAGCCTCTTCAAACTAAAATAAAAGATCTATACTTGGTGAGAACCCATTGAGAATGAATTACAGGACTAAATATCATGATATATTGCAATATTGATATTTCAGCACACCCCTAGTACTAAATATGAACATGCACATATTCAGGGTATGTTGAAATTCCTTCACTACTCACTATAGGGCACTATATAGTTTTGGCTATAAGGATATAGCCTCAGTCTGTTGTTGTTGTCTATGATATATGATGTAAGTTTAGTCTTTCAAGATAAAAAGTCCGTATTTTGTTACATACATTTCTCCCAAAAGTGAGACTTAACTTTTTTTTTTTCTCTTTTATTCTGCATTTTTTTGGCATCTGCAAATTACAGTCCAAAAAAAAAATGCAGCATTTTATGCAATAAGCCTACTTAAAAATGTTTTGTTTATTTCTTTTTGCAAAGAAAATGTGTTCTTTTCTTCATGAGGAGACTTGCAACACTGCCAGAAGCTGTAGGGAGACGTTGACCTTTGCTGGAAAAAAACAGTACAGACGGGATCTTGTGAGATGGGATGTAGGATTTCAAGCTTTGAGACACAGGTGCTCCTTAGCTCATTTGTTTGCCTAATTGTTAAAAACGAGAATTGTGAAGTTAGATTATGAGCGGCTTATTTAGCAAAAGTGACCTTCTCCTGCTAATCCAGCCTAATGAGATAGTTATCCTGAGAAAAACAAGCCTTTCAACATGACTCTGTTTCATAGTAGAATTCAGCTGTCATATTAATTATTGCCATCATTTTGCCTGACTGCTGCTTAATCTGTATGCATTATCAGATGTTTCTTACAAAATGACACAGTTCACTGAATTGAGAAATTGTTTTCTTCTTTTGTTTTTTCATAAAAGTGACAAAAAAGACAAAAAAAAAAGATGAACAGCTTCGAAAGTATTTCCCGTCACAGCCAACTCACTTTCTGCTCTCCACAGCTCGTTCCGTCCACAGCTCCGTCCAGCTTTGAATGGCAGGTGTTTCCCACGGTGCACCACAGAGTGCTGCAGATATTCTGCTGAAGTACAAAGTGGTTAATTTTTCAACTTGTTCAACACAGTTCTGTTTAGTGAATTACAGAATACAAGACTTGAGAAAGTCAGTGGCACTCCTGAACTCCTATAGAGGGAAAAAATTGGAATAGAGTGAAGGGAGGTGGTCTTACACCCCCAGGATCTTATCTAAACAATCTCCAGGCCTGCTTTTTTATAAGGGCTGGTAAAAGGCTGAGGGTACCAGCATTCCTACAATGTCCATAACTCTGTCAACCTTGTTTTTGACAAGGGAAATATGAAACCAACCATCATGAAGGATTTACATCACATTTGTTTTGCCCTTAAAGCTTAAAAAAACCCATAATTCCTTTAAAGGCCCTCTCCTCCAGATGTTGTGGTGAAATCTTACTTGATAAACTGACCACTGTGGAGCAAAACTCCCATCCACATGAAATCTCAGAAATTACACAGGAAAAAAAGACCCTGACGAAACAAGTAAAAGATGTTTACTCATTCGAAGGATTTTTGTAAATAAGCAAAAAATCTGCTAAAGGGGGTTAGAAAAATGGGTATTACCAAGAATTCTTATTTTGAGAAAAAAAATCATTTTGTGTTTTTCAACCAGTGTGATGTGTTACACTAGAGTGCAGCCTCAGGTTTCACACTTTGCATTTAGGCGTTATACTTTTCTCCTTGTGTTAATTGGATTTCTATTCAAGACACTTTAATAAGAATGACTGTACCGCAATTTTCCTTCATCTTTGGCCAAATGCTTTCATTTTGGAAAAAGTTCAACCCCTTAAAGTTCCACTCTGACCATCTTTTAATCTTTTGTAAAAGTAGTCTTAATTACATTCATGCTGTTTTTACCCAAAAACCTGTGTTGTTTTTTAAGGACAAACCTTCTGCAGAGCGGCAGAAGTTCATTAGAAATTGTCCTCTGAGTTGTGGGCATGACCGTTGGCACAGAGTACTGTCCATCATCCATTTGTTTATGTGCTCTTCTACAAGCTTACAGCCACTCAAAACCCCAAACTAACATTACCAGCACAACAAAAATGGAGAGCAATATTGGAGCCATCCAGCTTAGGGGTGTAGGGAAAAATCAATTTGGCGATATATCGTAATATTATGTGTGGTGATACTTTTATCAATTTATAATGCTGGCATTACGATATTTAATTAACTAAACATGAGCTTCTTTCAGGGTCTTTTTTTTGTTTTCCTTTGCTAATCGTCTTTGTGCTAACAGTCTTCGTGTAGCCTTTAGCTTTAGTTTAGGTTTAGACTGATGCAGCAGTGGAACAGGCAGGGATTTGCTGCTGGTCTGCAGCTGCAACAGAACGTGTAATAAAAGTGATGATCTGAAGACAGCGCTACATACTGACGCTAGCATGCTACGATATTAGCCGCTAATGCTAATGAGCTGTTCCTGTCTATGTAAACACACGCAGGATCAGTTCAAAGTCAGGCAATGTTTTGATTCATAATTAATTCATAGGACATTTATAAAAACTGTATTTTATAAATGTAATACTAGACATGAATCCACGTTGTACTATTAGAAGTCTCTTTGTGACATCACAGAGCTGGTGTTGAGCTGAAAACACAATATTTTTAAAATAACACTCATGTAAATTTCTTGGTAAAATAATGTAATAATTTGTTAAATTAAAAAAATTGTTTAGATTTTTTGTGACTTCAAACTTGAAGCATCAAACCACACAGCAAAATCAGTTTGATGGCTGTTGTCACCACAATTGCTCTGCAGAATTATTTATCTTTATAGGATGCTTTAGATAGCGGTAGCTCAACAAAACACCTGCTATAATGTTCTACAAACATTTTTACAGCTTCTATTTAGTTGCACTTTGTCTTTGAGCCAATTTAGTTGTTAAAAAATATTCAGCCAGTTGTAATTTTTGTTAAAGGAAGTAAAAATAGGGAGGGAAAAAAATCTATTAAAATCAAATTTGTAAAGAAAAAAATTGTAGATTTTGGCCATATGGCCTTGCTCTAATTGTGATACGTATTGTATTGTAACACACGTATCGGGATACACGTATCGTATCGTCAGACTCATGCCAATACACACCCCGAATCCAGCTGTACAGTTTTGAGCCAGATACCAGCTCAGACGAGGAAAACAAAGACATACATAATCTAGTCGTCTGCAAGTGGATGTATCAGAACTAAGCAGAACAGGGAGCTTGTGCCTGCCGACTATATCTACTATGTCACAACTACAAGATCTTAAAGGTTTCTCCTGTTTTACATTTCCAGCTACAGGTATACCTTATGATTTTTGTCATGAAAAAGTGTATCTTTGGTAAAAGAAAAGTTTCAAAAACACTTCACTAAGACATGTTTTCTCAAACTTGCTATTGAAAAACAAATTTTTCTGCAAGACAGAAAGATTCAGTTTATGCACTATAAAACTATTTCCTTATTCACAGATTAACCTATGTGTCACTGAGAGGTTTTAAGTTAGTTAGTGCCCCCTCAAGACAAGTTTTTAAATTTCAAAATAATTGTTTTTATTCTTTCTAGAAAAATATAAAAATGTGAAAAACAAATGAACAAAAAAATGCATAATAACTTTTAATTGAAGCTGATAAGAGCTCTTCCATTTATGAAAATGACTACAATTATGCTCAAGAAAAGATATTAGTCTTTAATGTATTTGTGTGACTACCAAAGAATGGAGCAACCTTGTTTTTACACATTTTATTAAAAAAATAAAGTCACTTTTTAAGTGCTATCTCTGCAGATACTTTTTTTTAGGTACTCACAGCTCTGGCTTTCATTAAGTCCAGGTCTTTCAATGAGGGACTTTCTTCAACATCTCTTTATTTGCAGTGTTTTGCTTTTTCTCATCAGGGCTTGAAGAAAGTGAATGTGATATTGACAGATGAAGCGTACTGACACTCACAAAGCCCTCATTGTACTTCACCTCTCACAAAATCATCTCTTCATAAAGAAATGATCAGCTTACAGAAAGGATCGATTTTCACATTCAGGACAAAAAGCATCACACCTTTTATCTTTTGTGAAGAAAGTACCTCTGTCTTCCTCGTTTTTGTTTCCCAACTCTGTAGAATGGTAAGGAGTCCTGCTCAGTATTAAAAATCCAATTCATATCTGTAACCCTTGATTAGATATAAAAGTGCAAAGAACTGAGAAGACACTCATTCAAAGAAGAAATTATACATTTGAAAAAAAAGTAATATATCATTTTTTTTGGCACTGAAAAAGTCTGGATTTTGTTTCTTTATCTATCAATATTTTAAATGACAGTCGATTTATAATCCACAGCGCCTCATATTTGGATTAATTCGGTCTAGGTTGAGTTCATTGATGAGTTACATGACACCATCATAATAAGAGTCGCAACAAGTTGCAAACAAGGTTTGGTGTTTTGTAAATGCGCTAACATGGCAAACGTATAGTGGTGTCCGACTGATCACCCCCCCCCCATGTTACAAACAGGAAGTACCCACTGGTCCCACATGGCCAAAATCCCATAGACTTCTATAGAGAAATAAGCAGCTGTTACCCAGTCATTCTGTCTGTCAGAAAAACTATTCTTGCTGTGGTGTCTCTTTTCAACATGTTCTTGCTAAACCTAATTTTTTTTCATGATATATTTTTTTTACCACTAGCCCCACCTCCAACATTTGAAGCACTTGATTGACAGATTCTTGGACCAATCTCTAACGCTGTCTGGTCCCAAAATGGTAAAATTGGACGATATCTTACATCGGAAAAATGTCTACTGAATTGATTTCATTTTGTTAGAACCCGAGGTAACAGCCTTGTTTTGTCCATCTCTGCTTATGTCAATGCTTGTCACATAGGAGTTCAATAATTACAGTGAACACAGTTAATAAAGTCTGAATGACTGACAGACTATTTTGTCTTATTTAGAACATCTTATTGCCCACCTTATACAGGACATAATTTCCGCTCTTATTCAGGCGACGATTGAGCTCAACAAAATCAAGAAATAAGTTAAAATATTAACAATATGTAATAAAGTTCCAGATTCAACAATTTAGGTTGTACAGAGAATTAGTTTACATTCAGCGTGCTGGACCAAACCAATGTCTCTCTTACGGAACAGAGTGGCCCTGATTGATACTAATTTCTTCTTTTTGTTCTCTTAAGTGGCTAACTACGCCCCAGAGGACGTCCCTCTGTGTGGATCAGTAATCAATGTGTTCGAACCCTGCTGCAGATGCAGGATCTGATTCTAATTGGCTTATCAGAAGTGTAATGTGAGCGGCAGTGGTGTGTCTGTAGCTGGATGCAGAAAAGTATTAGGAGGGGGCCACAAAGTTAATAAAAGTTAAAGCAAATATACAAAAAAAACATTATTGTAGTCTATTCAACAACATTTTTGAAATAGACTTATAAGTGAAAGAGCAACTTCTAATTCTTATGTTTTTATAAAAAAAAAAACATAAAATGACTTTTGGTTTTAAAAAGTATCTATTCTTTTCTCTTTTTTTATTTCAACAACAAAAATAATTTTACAGCCACATTTATTTCGTGTAGGTATAGCCTCAAAATATGTCTAGTTTTAGTGATGTCAAAAGGAGATTGTTAACAGAGGCTGCAAACTAAAGTGTGTGTAGGAGTAATTTAAAATAACTGTTTTTCTTCGTGTAGAAAGTAAAGACGGACAACCAGCTGTTGGAGTTTCTAATTATTTTCCTAGAATTCTAACGTTTGGCTACGAAACAGCAGGTGCAGCTTTGTCATGGCAGGGCAGCAGTTTTTGCTCAGTGCATTTCATCCACAAAAACATTTCAAAGTACTTCAGCGTGACACAAAAAGTACAGGGGACCTCAAATCAACACAAAGAAAAAAGTGTTCAAACATCAGTATTAAGAAACAAAAGCTAATAGAGACATTAAAAAAAGAGAGGCTGCAGTTAGTGTCAAACAAAGTCTTCACAAAAGAGCTTAAAGTTTTAATTCAAACCAACATGAAGTTGGAGGGAAGCTGGTTCTGTATCCAGGCTACATATGGCTAAACATTCTACCAGCTGATTGCTGTCTTTAGAGACACCATGAGCTTATCACACAGTTATTGTAGCCTAATAGTGAGAAGTGACTGAAAATTTTCTCTAGCAATTAAAACATTAATTAATATGTAATCGGTAGACAGAGCAGGAACTCTAGTGCAGGTTAACCCTTTGACACCTATTAATGTAGATATGCATCAAACCACTTCAGGTTTAAAATTACCTTCATTTAACATGCATGAAAGCAAGACATGAATGCCTTTTTTTCATAGCTTGAAATAAATTCAAGTGTCAAGGGAGAAAGATTTGGCAGCAGTGTTAGGAGCAGACAGAATATTGAAACACTAGCCCATCAAGTTGTGGATGGAGGCATGAATTTGATTAAAATCTTGTATTCTATCTGAGTATAAGAAAGTTTCATTAAGTCTCAGCCAAAAAAGTGTAACTGTGGCGGGGATTAGTGTGCTAAACCTCTGGTTTGATTTGATATTGACACAAATAAACTTTTCTTAATTCCTTTACAGCTTTAGTTAAAATGTTTGTGAAGATTTGACTGCATCAAAGAATTCGATTGTTCCAGGAGATAGATCTGATGACAGGGTGTCTTCATATCTGTGATGTGATGTGAGACGCTGTCAGACTGCTGGATCTGACCCAGAGAGAGCATGTGCAGATTAAAAATGAAGACGGAGAGTCTCAGTTGTATGATCACTAATGAAAACGGACTAACCTGTGACTCTAGGATTTAGGGTCTGATGGGAAGGATCCTGTGGCTATCCGTTATATCGGCGGATGTTTATCTTGACACTGATGTCATTTAACAACCGATGTGCAGCGTCAGTGCTGTGGCATGGTCTAAAGACCGATTATATCATGTTGTTTGACTAAGTTAAAACTACTTTATATATATATATATATATAATCTTTGAAAATAAAAAAAAAAAACAAAAACTGGAGCATAATTGGTTAGCAAGAGTTTGTTTTTTAACTTATTAAGCCAAATAGACCTGCGGGTGCCTAATATTGCAAATTCTTTATGCCTATTAATTTAAGACAAATATTTGTTTTGTTTTATTTTCTTCATATCCCCTAAAGCTTTATTATTTACATGAAAGCAGTGTTAATAAAGAAGCAACAGGTTGACTCCTTGCATTACACTTAAAAACAAACAATGAAAATCTGTGTGTGTTACTTCAATAAAACTGGAACACTAACAGAATAGTTTTATCATGTTTCAGATAAAAGCATAACATCAATTACAAGCAGCAACAAAAGCATCAGTGACAAAAGTAAACTTGTTTTAGGTAAGTGCACATAGATACCTAGTAAAACACTACGTCAGTATAGAGGTTCGTTTGGGGCCCTGCATCAGGGGTGTCAAACTCAATCGCACAAGGGGCTAAAATCCAAAACACACCTTAGGTCACGGGCCAAACAAGCTAAACATTTATTAAACACTTTTGAACAAAATGTAAAAAATTTAAAACCGTAACTTTTTAAAATAATTATGAACTAGATAAATAGCATTACCTGCGATAATGCTAGTGCTAATAGCTGAAAATGGTGAAACTGATGGCTAAAAACGCTGAAGCTGATAGCAGAAAAAATGCTTACGTTAATCGCTGAAAACGCTGATGCTAATAATGCTGCAACTGATAACCAGATAAAATAATAGCTAAATGCCAAATTTCCCTAAAAAAACAAAACAAAAACTTAAACAAACAAAAAAAAAAACCTGGTTAGCCAAAACAGCCTGCATGTACTGTAGCTGAAAAAATAGCTAAACTTCAAAATAGCCTAAAAAACTAAAGAAAAGTCTAAATTTGCCAAATCATCTAGCGTGTAAATATTAGCCTAGCTCCAACAGATCCTAAAAAACTTAAAAAAGCGTAAATTAGCCAAAACAGCTAGCATGTAGCTGGAATGTTGGCTAAACTCCAAAATAGCCTAAAAATCTTTTTCTAAATAATCTAAAAATCTTTTATAACATAATTATGAATAATAAAAAGGCAGAAATATTATTCCAGAATAACTCAACTTAAACCTTAAATACCTCACAATATTTTACGCTCCATAAATACATACTTTGTCAAAATTATACAAGTTATAAAAAATTGCAAGATAACATTGGGCCATTAATAACAATAAAATAAAATTATCTGGAGGGCCGGATCTGGCCCTCGGCCTTGATTTTGACACATGTGCCCTACATAAACACAACACTGTAAAAAGTAAAACATTGGCTCAATTATTCAAATCTCTTTAATTAGTTACATTTAGAAATATTAGTTTTTATCAAATTACATTTTAATTAAGTAAAAATCTGTCTCTACAGACACTGCATAACTTCCCTTTGTGTGTTTCAATAGTATTTGCTTTTGTTAAAATTGTTTTATTTTACGTTTAAGCCCATTATATGCTTCAAGAACACAACTTTAGCAACAGTTGTAATGTATTCTGAAAAACTGTTTCATTCAAGCCTAAAGTTGTATTCTACATATAAACTGAAGAGGTATGGTCCTCTGAGCTTCAGCAGATCTCCACCAGAGCATCAACTCAACAGAAGATGAAACTGTTTTTAGGTTAAGAAGAAGGATGGAGATGTGCTGTCATCAAATATTTGAGGTTTGCATAGATTCTGAAGTTTAAGTGTCACTGGCTGCTCTAAACAGTACGCGTTCAGTTCTCATTACTGAGCCTGCAATGGATCTACTGATCTATTGATCTGATCTGCTGCTGCAGATCTTTAGCTTCTGCCAGTTCTGTTTTACTGGATCATCCGTATTATGTTCAGTCCCACTCTAAGTGTTCCCAGTGGTCTTTTAATTATCATGATGTCCAGATTACATAACTTGTGTCAATTTCTAAAACATAGTTTCTGCAGAGCAGCAGTAGTTGATCAGAAATTCACATCTGAGTTGGGGGCAGGACTGTTGGGAGAACATGTTCCCTTTTGTCTACAGGAACATGCACCAGAATGCTGCAGAGCAGTGACTTTGTGGCCTTTCGATTATAGCTTTGATATCTTTACAAGCTTTTTCAAACTGCATTTTTTTTGTCTGCTCCTGGTGCACAATGATTTGAATGAAAAAATACTCAGAAATGCAATTTTAAGTTTATTTTTCTTTTATACAAGTCATCCTTCATCAGAAAAATGCCACAAGAACATGTTAAAAACACCAAAAAACACTATTTTCATTGGATTGGGTCCTTAACAACACACACACATACATACACAAACATTTTTTAAGAGGATTTTAAACTCAGACATCAAACACATGAATTAAACACTTGGGATAAAATGATGAGGTCAAAGCTTCCCACATCAGCAGTCGACTTGATAATAAAATCTTCCTCAGTGATAAAATTCTGCAGCTATTTCTGTATTAAACACCAGCAGCTGTGGACAGACTGAGGAGGAGTTCATGTCTCAATACATCCAGTTGCTTTGGTTTTATCCAGCTTTGAACCAACAGTGTCCCCGGAATTACTTATTTATGAGGTTGTGAACTTCACACTGCAATTTTAAAAATATGGGAAATTTTCCATCTTTTGCCCGTTTCCTCCTCAAGTACTTTTTTTTTTAAAATCATTCTATCCTTTTATCTTTTTTCCAAATGAATTTGCACCGTTGTTGCCATGATCCTCTGCCAAGTATTATTGACATCTAAAGCTACATACACACTGAGCATGTGATGCACACTCAAGAAAGCGCTCATGGTATTCACACTGCACAAGCAGGGAGGGGCTTCTTCTTTTTCTACTGTTTACTAGCGCATGTCCGCCATCTACAGTTGGAATAGCCTTAGTGTGAAATGTCAAAGTGGGGTAAATCTCATGAATCTTGCTCCAGGCATTTTTTTCACAGTTCTATTGTGATACATGAAAGACTTTCTATCATATAGTTCTGGCTAAACACAAACCGCCATTATTAATTTCTCCTCCATGATCAATTTTCAAACTCTTACCACTTCTGTGAAGGAGAAGGAACAGCATTCATACATTATTATGAAATCCGAGTCCCTGATTGATCAAAGTTCAACCTGGATTAACTTGCAAAATGCGTTGAATGGTCGTGCGTTTTGTACGTAGAGCCCCAAAACGATCACAAAAACTAGTGTAGGTATGCAAAAATTTTTACCTCAAAAGCCTAAAAACAAGTGTTTATGAGCATTTTTACAAACATGTTTAATTTTTAAGTGGTCACTTGAATACGAGTTGCTGCTGGCGATGTTGATGTAGCTTCACAAGAAAAAGTCATCTTCATGGTGGGTCCAATCTTTTTTCATTGCTCTTTCTATGGGCGTGATTAGATCACAGCAAGAGGCGTGAACTCTTCTAGGCAATTTGTAATAAGTTTATAAATGTGACTGTTTTTTTTTTTTTTTTTTTT
>NC_050514.1:5842085-5843265 GCF_002922805.2 Oryzias melastigma
AATCTACTGTTATATGGTGGTAAACCAGAAAAACCAATGATGTAAAGATTAAGGAAAGAAGAAATCAGAAAGACTCACTAGGTGGGTGTTGTGACACGTTATCCCTTAATGTGGTCAACTCCAGAAAGTGGAGATTTATTTTACTTCTATTTGTGTGATATTACTTTAAAGCTAGCCTACTTTAATTTGAAAACAATCTTTGGTTACTCTACCAAATTTTGATCTTATTTTGGACAGATTTATGGAACCCAGAAAGGTTCAGTTACATATTCCCTGGGCACTCCATGCATATTGGTAAAAATAAATCAATTTCTATGTGAAACTTGGATGAACAAAAAAAACAAAACAAAACATAAAGCAGTAAGGAAAGAGGGTGAAAAGTTAAAAAGGTAAAAAGGACAGAGAAACAAGACACAAATAGAGAAATCATCAAAAGCTTGTTAATGTCATAAATTACTCTGTATGTTAGGGGTGCATTTTTGTGCAACTACACACTCAAATATTCACACAAACTCAAATAGGCATGTATAACTATATTGCACAAACCTGCACACATAGTTAGGTAGAAGAACAAAGACAAATGCACAATTAACATATACAAGCTAAATCAAACAAACATATGTATACAAACATGGAAATGTTATAAATAAGTCATATCTGCACGCACATTCATCCGTGTTTGTGCTAAAGTGGGCGTGTCTAGGGTCCCATATGCTCAAAGTCCCCATTAGCCCAAGATGAAAGGCCCACCACCACCTGAGAGTCCCCCACTACCACTAAGAGGCAGCCTGGGGCCCACCCCAAAGGTGCTGGCAGAGCACCCCAAGGAGTTCATCACCCACTACAAAGAGGGTGCCGGCAGGAGGCGAGGCCCTCGGCGAGGAGTCAAAATGGCAAACCAGGTCTGACCAGGCTACAGTCACAACAAGAACAATGAAGATAAGCAGCAACCTGTCACTGCGAAGGAGAGGACCCCACCCTCTGCAGGGCACATGCTAAAGCGCAGATGGAATATAAACCCCAATTCATGAACTCGGGGATCCCAGACACACCCGAGTCACTCAGGCTGCTGGCCCCTCCCACAAGGGACGAGGTAAAGCATTATAGGTCACTGCCCTCCCTGTGTCTCCACTAGAAGGTCTGATTAAAATGTGGTGGGTGGTGGTTTGTATGGACACCT
>NC_050514.1:5845592-5847431 GCF_002922805.2 Oryzias melastigma
AAATAGAGAAATCATCAAAAGCTTGTTAATGTCATAAATTACTCTGTATGTTAGGGGTGCATTTTTGTGCAACTACACACTCAAATATCCACACAAACTCAAATAGGCATATATAACTATTGATTGCACAAACCTGCATAGTTATGTAGAAGAACAAAGACAAATGCACAATTAACATATACAAGATAAATCAAACAAGCATATGTATACAAACATGGAAATGTTATAAATCCGTCATATCTGCACGCACATTAATCCGTGTTTGTGCTAAAGTGGGCGTGTCTAGGGTCCCATATGCTCAAAGTCCCCATTAGCCCAAGATGAAAGGCCCACCACCATCTGAGAGTCCCCCACTACCACTAAGAGGCAGCCTGGGGCCCACCCCAAAGGTGCTGGCAGAGCACCCCAAGGAGTTCATCACCCACTACAAAGAGGGTGCCGGCAGGAGGCGAGGCCCTAGGCGAGGAGTCAAAATGGCAAACCAGGACTGTCCAGGCTCCAGTCACAACAAGAACAATGAAGATAAGGAGCAACCTGTCACTGCGAAGGAGAGGACCCCACCCTCTGCAGGGCACACATGCTAAAGCGCAGATGGAATATAAACCCCAATTCATGAACTCGGGATCCCAGACACACCCGAGTCACTCAGGCTGCTGGCCCCTCCCACAAGGGACGTGGTAAAGCATTATAGGTCACTGCCCTCCCTGTGTCTCCACTATAAGGTCTGATTAAAATTTGGAGGGTGGTGGTTTGTATGTACACCTCCTATTAAGAAGACTTTTTTATGCATTACAAAGTTTAAAAGTCTGAGAATAATTAGGTAAATTATTTCTGTCTTTATTATTTCTTCTTACTTCTGTATTTCAAACTGCAGATTTTGTTCCCTCAAAAAATTAATCTTTCTTTCCTTCTCTTGTATTTTCTACTCTCGTCTTTTTGCTTGTTTGTCTGTTCAATGAGAAAAAAAAAAGTTAAATCACTTGGGCTGTTATTCTTTATTATTTTAAGATTTTGATTTAATCTTAAACAACTTCTAAAAATGTAAACGTTCATATTTTTAAAAGTTGTGCTGCCAACCGTTTAAAACAAAGAATCACAAATTTTATGCAACAATTTGAAGCTTTTGTACAAAAACAGACCAAAGCGAAAATGTTTCTCTTCATTTTTACTGTCTGAAATGTTTACATTTATAAAGTGTTACTCAAAAGTGTAATTAGTGAGCACAAAACATATCAAGAGTAATTTGAACTTTAAAGACTTTTATGTCTGCATTATTACTCCAAAAAAACAAAGATACTGACATACATCCATAAGAAACAATAATTCTGTTTCTGCACTTTAAATTATTGGGGTCAATACTTGATTCTGATTGGCTGCTGGGTGTGTGGATGCACACCTGAATATATGTGCCGTCCTGTTCAAAACAAACTTTTGCTTCATCATCTGGACAAAAACAAGCTGTAAGAGGTGAACTTTCTGAAATGATGCTTTATTTAACCTATTGTGATCAACAGTATATAGATCGCTTTCCTTTACCGTTGCAGTCGAGGTCACTGCCGCTCAGCGACGCGTTGTCGAGTTACTGTGACAACATTACCTATCAAATAGTCCGTCTTTTGTGAAAAGCGATATAAACCTAAAAAATAACAAAAATAAAGTACTAAAAAATGATTGTATATTTATATATTTTGTAAGTGACCGTGTTAAAAGTGGGATAATGCCAGAAGAAGTGTGCATTATCAGAAATAATGCATGCCATGGAAGCCTGAACTGGTGAGAAGATGGTTGCTTCAGGGAGTGTAATTAATTTGCGTAAATAAATATTACAGCGTATATATA
>NC_050514.1:5847512-5854782 GCF_002922805.2 Oryzias melastigma
GCCAGAAGAAGTGTGCATTATCAGACATAATGCATGCCATGGAAGCCTGAACTGGTGAGAAGATGGTTGCTTCAGGGAGTGTAATTAATTTGCGTTAATATTTATTAATTATTAAGTTTATTCTGGACTACTTCACAGTGCTACAACTGCAACATATGGCAGATCCTTCTGAAATTCATATTGTATTTATGATGAGCTACAAGTTGTTTGGTGCAAATAAGTTACTCTGTGCATTATAAATATAAAATGTATCTGGGACAGCCTACCACTTCTGAATTAGGCTATTTTCAGACCTCATCTTGTTGATCTGTTCTCCTTTTTCACAGACAAGGTCCATTTGGGATTTCTTTCTGTGCTGATCCATTTATCTATTTTAAGGGAAGTCTCTTCAGATCTTTATTTACAAAATGTCAAGTTATAAACAATCGATAATAGTTCATCTTTAGTTACATGTTGATAATCTTGGTTGAATTTAGGAACATATAAAAACTTTCCTTTGTGTTTTTTACAAAACAATCCCAATGAAGAGTTTGAGTTTTTAATTCATTCAGTGACACTTCGTTATTGGGTAAAATATTTTTAAGATTGAAGTCACTCTACAGTGCATTCATGCTAATTACGAAAAATCATTTTCCTCATTAAATCTAATAATCATTTAGATAATCTTGTAAGTCAAGGTGCAACATAATATGAAGCAAAAATATGGTTGTCCTTAATGAAAATTAATGACGCTGGCTAAAAAAAATATATTCTTCATCAAGGTCCTGGAAAAAGGCCTCACGCTGTAAGCTTACACTTCAAGAATGTGAAAAAATTTATCATTTTTAAAATAGTTTTGTGAATAAAACATTTTTTCCAGTGAGTATTTCTAACAAACAATTCAATTTCCAACAAATTTGTTTCTAGTAAAGACTTGTAGAATATCATTCAGTTGCTGAGGGATCATTCAACCTTGAACTTGAAAATGTTTGCATGAGTCATCATAAATCTAATGCTTTGATATTGATGCACCTCGGCTTAGTAAAAATCATCTAAGCAATCGAAAGAAAAGCACAATTTGAAAAAAGATGATTTCTTCTGAGTTATTATAAGTAATGCTAATGAATTCGGCCCTGAGGCCTCAACAACAAAAAAAAAGTTGTTTACATGAGCAAACAGAAATACTCTCTTACTGCATGTGTGAGAGTGAAGTCCTGCAACACTCAGACTACAGGTTATTTTTTCCTTGGTGAAGCACAGTTTGGGTTGAAAGAAATTTCGGTTTCAGGGAATTTTCCGTGTTTATTCATGTCTGAGATTCTGCTTTTATTAGAATTTTGTTTAACATGATGCGTTTTTTCTCAACAAAGCAGCATATCCCTTATCAAAAATAAATAAACTCTCAGTATGTGTTTTAAGTATAGAAAAGTATATTTTCCCAAGTGTACTTGGTATAATCAGCATGAACTTGTAAAGTTTATCTCTAATAAGTACCTAAAAAGTAAACTAAAGGGCGGGCTCTGGCCTATAATAATCACAGGAGTCAACTGTGGAGTCAAATTCACTATTTGTTTAAGGAGGTATTAAAATTACAACTTTTCTTATTTGTTTCTGACATAAAGGAACTCCCAAAACAGTCACACAGCTGCTTAAAGCACATGCAGCTTTGTTAAAGAATAAAAGATTAAATTAACAAGCACTGACCTCCAGCGGCTTTGTATCCCAGCAACTCCTTTTACCTTCTGCAGGACCCGCTGTATTGATTTTATGTCCAACATGCCAAGCCAATGAATTTCCCCTGTATTCAATGTAATTGCTTTATGCCATGGATATCTATGTTCCTATTACCAACAACACAAGTTGTGAAGTAAACTTGTGACTTTAGGTTAGTTTAAACCCAGTTCGTGTTGCACTTAGGAGATGGGGTTTTGTGTCAGCCCCCTACTGCAGTAATTACAGATACTGGGTAGCTACACAGTGAACGCTCTGAGCTCTTAGAAAATCCATTGGGACTTAAAGGCTTCACTAGACTTCATCAGATCTACCAGTCAGATGGTCAGACAGCTTCAAAAACCTTCATGTCTCACCTTTCAGAAGGAAACAGGCAGAGAGACGGCTATGATAAAAAGAAGCACATTCCGTATTCACAGTAATCGCGAGCTGTGCTTAAAAAGAGTGAGATGAGAAGAAATTGAAATTATGATGAAAAGAAAACTATGTTTCTGCCGTTTTAATGATTAATCAATTCAACTATTTCTGTGTGAAATGATTCGGGCAACTGAGTGCAACACCAGCAACGTGTGTGAAACTCCCCCTCAAGTGGCTGTAATTACAGATTTTGTGCACATCCCCTAAAGAGCAGTCTGATTACAGCCAGGTTTGTGTGTGTGTGTGTATGCATGTGCTTTAAGTGATGCATTGATTAATGTTTTCTCAATAGACAATCAAATACTTACACTTTGGATATAAGTCTAACTTGGTATTTTGACATTTCTCAGTTTTTTCAAATTATGTAAATTCTGTCTATAGGAGAGCTCCATTTATTAATTATCAGTGCAATATTTACTCATTCAAACTAATTAGCTTGTGTTTATCAATAAAACTAATTAAAATATGTTTTTAAACACTGCACAAAATATAAACAAAGCACTTTTGTTTTTGCTTCCAATTGTCATGAGATGAACTCATATCCGAAGCATTTTCTACAAAGTAACCAATACAACCATTTCTCTCAAATATTTCCACAAATCCTTCTCAATTTAATATGTGGTCGCGAGTAATTTCCTTTGCTAAGATATAGTCCGCCCCACCTCACAGGTTTGCCAGCATGTCGTATGCTGATTAGACAGCATGACTATTGCACAGGTGTGCCTTAACCCTTGTGCACCTTGACGTTGGGAGTGGGGTTATCTGGAACCCACGAGACAAAACTTTTTTTTTAATGATTTTTGATTTTCACTGGTATCCAAGGCAGACTTGAAATCCTTTCCACCTTTGTCTACTTTAGTCATGGGTGGGATAACACCTCAATATAAGGGTGAGGTCATCTGGATCCCTCAAGATAGCACAGGGGTTAGACTGGCCGGAAAAAAAGCACACTCTGAAACAATTTGTTTTTTTAGGGGATCTAGGGACTAAGAAAACCAGTGAGTTTCTAGTGTGACCACAGCTTCCCTCATGCAATTCAATTCTAGTTAACATAGAGTTGATCAGCATGTTGATTGGTCCATGGTGGCAGTGGGGTCATGGTACGGGTATGCCCGAAGAACACAGGTGCATTTTATTGATTGGATTTTGAATGCACAGAGATAATTCAAAGGGATACTGAGGTCCATTGTTGTTTCAAAAATCCAAGAACATCAACTCATGTTTCAGCATGATAATGCACGGCCTCATGTTGCAAGGATATATAACCAGTTCTTGGAAGCTGAAAACATCTCAGTTCTTGCATGGCCAGCATACTCACCGGACATGTCAGCCATTGAGTATGTTTGGATGCTCTTGATTGGCGTATACGACAGCGTGTTCCAGTTACCACCAATATTCAGGAACTTTGCACGACCAATGAAGAGGAGTGGACTAACACATCCACAACCTGATCAACTCTATGCCAAGGAGATGCGTGTATTTCATGTGGCAAGTTGTGCTCAGACCAGATACCAGACCCTCCAGGATTTGGCTGCAGATATTTATGATTGTGGCAGCCTAAAACGCCTGATGTTGCAGCAGCTTTTGTGAAAAGTTGCGACAAAAGTTGCAATGTTTTTTTAATATGTATATTTTGAAAAGCACCTAAAATTTTACTTATGAAATAAACTTCACATTCTCATATTCTAACTCTTTTCATTGTGACACATACACTTGGAAAATACTTCACCTTCACTATATACAATGTTGTTGTGCTGTCATTTAACTTAAATAGAACTGTGAAACACAAAATGAACTTTTGGTCCTCCCTGGTCCCAATGACACAAGTATTTGTGTATTTTTTTTACACATACTTTGAAATGAAATGACATTTTCCAGGGAAAAATTACAAACTTAAAAAAACCCCAAAAAACAGCATAAGCAGATTAAGCTTCAGATCTCCACGTTCTCCACTGGTGAGTTGCTGGTAGTGGAAGACCAAGTCTTTGAGGAGCTGATCTGTTTTTCTATCAGTAATGAGAGTCTCTCTCTGTCTTTCTCATACTTGGTTTAAGATAGACCGCTCTGGAACCGCACGCGCTCAGCGCACCTCCACCGGGGGTGACCGTTCACGCGCGTCCTGAAGAGAAAAAGTCGGAGAAGACGAAAGAAAGATAATAAAAGAGAGCACGACTCACGGAAAGAAGTCAGGAGGGAAACAGTCACAAAGCTACAGTATGTTGTCATTCATGACTGTTGTCACGGTAGATTGGTCAAAGTTGCTGTAAAGTTGCAGTGAAAATAAAAAGTTGTAGGGTGCGCAACAAATCACAGGGTTTGCTTGAATTTGCGTCTCAATCGCAACATTGCGAATCCTAGAGGGACTGAGATACTGACCAGTTTTTGAGTGCAAATGTCAAGTTTCAAAGTGGCCTGACATGGCACACCCGTGAGGTGGGATGGATTAAACTCATTATCACACATTTAGACAGATTTGTGAACAATATTTTTGAGAGAAACAGCTTTTTGTGTTCATAAAAAATGTTTCAGATCTTTGAGTTCATCTCATGACAAATTGTTGGATGTATCTTTTTGTTCAGTTTATCTATGCTCAATATTTAATATTTATGCTTGCAGTCTTTGCTTTTTTTTCTGTTGCAGCTCTATATGCCTACACAAGGAAATATGAAAAAAAGCTGCACAGCATTTAATGGCTTCTACTTTTCCGTTTTCAGCTACAAGAAAAAGAAAGACCGTGTGCACAGGAGTGACTTGATTCATAGTCTTCTGTGGTTCCACTGAAATTGTCTCTGGAGTGAAGCCCCACTCACTGACACTTCACGGAGCTTTGAAATCTCCCGTGAGATCCTAATTAAGCACATAAACCCCTCAACAGTTAGTTTAAGGCACATTTAAGCAGGTCAAAGTAGCAGTAGGTGGCTGTTTAAATACCTTTCACTTCTAGTTCCAAAGACTTCTCTGCTTGATGGGAAATTTAAAGTATGAAACCCTTTTCATCATATGGTACAAACCTTGACGCGTGTGTTTCCTTTTGCATGTGTGAGCATTGTTTTCTCTCTCTGTAGGAGCTGTCTCTGCTGAAACCTGCCGATTACCGTCAGCTGATGCGTATCAGCTGATTGATTTCCAGTTGACAGCATGGAGCTGATCGGCTGGAGCAGCTTTAAACGGCTGAGGGCTTAAACCTTGAGCTCTGTTATGGGGTCCAGATGACCCCGCCCTTATGTTGATGTGGGATCTCTCCCAAAGGTGGACAGGATTTAATGTCTGCCATGGACACCAGTAAAGATAAAAAAATCCTTGAAAAAATAAGCTCAGCGGATTGTCTTGTGGGGTCCAGATGACCCCACTTTTAATGTAAACATTCCTAGGATAGCAGAAGGGCTAAAAGGCTGAGGAGCTTAAAGAGCGATACAGAACACTGGGGAATATGGTGGATATGGGAAGGAGCAGTAGGCAAGACTATGTACTATTCAGACCAAGATTGGGACATACTTTTCTGAACCAACACCTTTTTATTATAGACAAGCATGCGAGTGTAATAATGACTAGTATGCAGGACATAGGAGAATATTCAAAGAATGATAAGGTAGACCGAAGATGAGCTGGAATTTACACTGTCAAAGATCTCCAATGAAAATTGTGTTTTCGTTGGATCAACAGGGTCTGCTCCACTCCATTCTGATGCGATCCACTATAGACAGCTAGATCCATGTACGTCTTTGTTTTCCTCGCCTGAACTGGGACCTGGTTCAAAACTGTACGTCTGGATTGCCCTGATTTTGCTTGCAACTCAGAGGCAAATATCTAATAAACTACTGCCGCTTTGTAGAAACTATGTCTTAGAAAATGAGACGGTTTCTTAAACAATGTTGGCGGAATCATAGTTTTTAAAAAAAAACCTCTGGGAACACTTTTACAATAGATCAAAAGATGATCAGAGTGGGACTATTAGTAATTGAGTTGCTCATAAATGTTTTAAGTTGGTGGTACTAAGACAGGGCAGAGGAAGAGTTGGGAGGGGGTCATTCTGATCCACACTCCAGACTAGTTGGGGATGGTAATACACCACAAAGCTGTTTGTCAACTGCGAATAAACCACAGAAGAAGAAAAGAGAGGAGTGTTAATGGTTTAGTAATAAGAAGCTGTAAATCAGGGATAGCAATGTGATCCCCATGAGCCTCAACCCTTCCTGCTTTCCAGCTCTCCCTGGACTGCTTGATGCTGACAACTTAAATCAGGTGTTTTCAGTCAATCAGGAAGTCGAATCACTTGAGTCAGCTAATCAGCAGTAAGCTGGTCAGGGAGTACTGGAGAACAGGCAGGGTTGAGGCTCTTGAGGGTAGAGTTTGACACCACTGTTGTAAATAAACCCATTTTTTTTTTTGCCATGTTTAGTTTTTTGGGGTTTTGTGTACTGTTTCTGCATAGATGAACATTTCGGGCTTCTGTGTTCAAAACTCTCACATTCACACATTGTTACACAAAATTTTAAGACCATTTTTGTGCTCTACGAACAAACTGCGGCCACTAAACCCACATTACAAGTTCAGCCAGTTGACCATACCGAAATTTGGATTTGGTAGTGATGTATGGGTAGAGCCATTTCAAATTCACCAACTGTTGCCAATTGTTTGAAAATTAGAAATTAATAATTGTAGAATTAATAATGTAGAAATTAATAATTGTAGTTTGTGCCCGACCAGAAGTGAATGACATCAAGTCTTCCATATATTGGAATAGAGCTGTGAAAGAATAAAATGGAACAAGATTTACACCACTTCAACATTTTCACTAGAACCTCTTCCAACTGTCAGTACATGTGCTAGTAATGGGAAGCGACAGTCCAGTGTAAACACCACAACCACGTACAAGAATTACCATTTTGCCCAGTGAGTACATATAGCATCACCCATTTGTTCAGGTTATCTACAAATCTGCTTAAAGCAACACTCCATAGAAAAAAAAAAACGTTCACTGTGAGCTCTGTTACAGTAAGTCTGCGTCCTACTTTCCAGCACCCCTATAGAAGAGGGTACTCTCACAGCACCAGAGGAAAAACGTGTGATGCCAAGCATCCTATCGCATATAGACGGCTGTTCACATAGAACTTTTTGCCGTCAGCAACTCCTTCATTCCATG
>NC_050514.1:5854847-5863875 GCF_002922805.2 Oryzias melastigma
AACGTTCACTGTGAGCTCTGTTACAGTATGTCTGCGTCCTACTTTCCAGCACCCCTATAGAAGAGGGTACTCTCACAGCACCAGAGGAAAAACGTGTGATGCCAAGCATCCTATCGTATATAGACGGCTGTTCACATAGAACTTTTTGCCGTCAGCAACTCCTTCATTCCATGGAACTGTTTTGTCAAAAAATATCTGCAGAAGCAAAGACAGTATCGACTTTACCATATCCTCTGTGTCTGCACACAACGCCCCATGTGTCTCCTTACAAGTGAAGAGATTTCCATAATATTTAATTACTTCCACTATTGTCTGTTCTTGGAAAAGTTTTTCTTCATTGTAATATTACATTCCTAAAGTTGTCTGTCAAAAAACCTTGAATTCTCTCTTTTTCAATTAAGAAATTCTTAGTAAATGATTTGAAACTAAAACAAAACAAACTCCTATGAGGATAAAAGAAAGTATATACACTTTCAATCAGTGAAACTTTAAAATAAATGCTATTTCTTCTTCTTGGTCTTGAGCAGTTTAAGTAAAGACACCAGAATCTAAATCTGAACTGACAGGTCTGCATCTTTTAAGGTCTAACCTTGGCAAGGTCATGCAGAGCTTCAAGACCTCTCTTAATGAATGTTTTAGTGAATTTCTGAGGACAGTGCTTCAGAAAGCATCAACCCATTTGAATCCACACCTTTACAAGAAGTGACAAGCAGCGATGTATGGGTGGATATGCAACCGCTGATTGGATTTGAAAACTCTGCTGGAATCTTTAATCATGAAGGGCTCAGATTTTGAAAACACGATGGACTTGTAAGTAGTGAAAGTGTCCAGAAAGCTGATGAACCTGTAATAGAATCAAAAGGATTCTAGAAGTTATATTTGAACTAATTCATCCTAAGACATGCTTTCAGTTTCAGACCATATTAAATTAACCCCATACGGTGCATAGCGCTGCGGGGTTAAAAGCACCATGCAGGTCTCAGTCTGATCCTGTTTGTGTACCTTAGACAGACAAGGCAACTAGAGTCTTTTTAAAAATATGTATTGCTGGGTTTCAGATACCTCACAAAGATGCAGGTGAAGCCGACCAAGGCAGGGTCAAACTACCACATGACTATAGCCAAAACATACCAGAGAGGTTGTGGATTTTCTATTTTTTTCCCCACACAGTTGCATAGTAACACCAGCTGACCCCCCACAAACTAAGTTCATGAGAAATGTTATTTTGCATTGCACCCATTCGAAGGCATGTTCCATCCATAGAAGTCACCATCTATGCTGTCATTGAACTGAAAGGCTTAAAGAAAATGGACGAGACCGTTAAGACCCTCAGCCTGATGTTTACTAGAGCATCCCATTAAAAGACCATGCCCCTGTTTAAAAGCAGTTTTCTCATTTATAAACAGAAATGAAGGAGCTCATAAAGATCCCGTCTCCTGTAGAGTTACCATGGATATTGAATAGAACCCCAGATGTGAGATATTCTAGAAGAATTGTCATTTCTATTCATTAAATTCTAAATGGAACTAATTGCAGTTTACTTGCCAGAATAACAAGCCACCTATTTACCTAATGATGACCTGACTTCATGTACGTTTTAATCATGTCTCAAACTGAAAGCCGCTGGGTTACTCCATATGCTGCATTCACAACAGACGATTCATGCCAGAGGGGAGTCAAGTTTCAATGTTAAGACAAAGTACAGAGACGCGACCTGAGGTCTTGTGGCGCAGCTACGTGTTGTGAGCGACATGGTGAGGATTTAGCTTTGGGTATGTGACGTTTTCAGTGAATTGATCAAAGGGTAGAAAAAAAGTTTTAAAATGGCCACTCAATGAAAGGAGTTTCGTACTGAACTTCTATTCATTTTCTTAACCTGCTGGGATTGCTGGAGACTGTCCCAGTTACTGTTGGGCGAAGGCGAGGATACATCCAGGTCAGATCGCCAGCTTGTCATAGAGTTCATGGAGATAGATCAATCGAGCCCGCTACGCTAGCTAGCCGCCCGATGGAGAGAGTAGCGAGCTAACAAGCTAACGAGCAGTTTAATGCTCAAAATGGGCTACAAACAAACGGAAGTAATGTTTAAAATGACCGTGAGGCACAGCTCCCATTGAAACCTAGTGGTGAACCAAGACATGGTGACACGCTTGCCGGTGCCTCTGCAGAGCTCTCCAAAACATATAAACCAACCTACTTGCTCAAAATCTTCTCAGTTTGTTTAGTTTAACACAACTTTACATTCCAGATTGTTTAATTTAGATATTATAACCCTAACGCTAAAGCCTGAGAATAATAGTGAACAAATATCAAATATTATTTTTTTTCATGTTACATCTTTTCTTATTTTTCAGTTTATATCCTTTAAATTCTACAGTGAAAAAGAAGACTGGAGCCTGAGTGAATCCTAAAACTATGTGTGCATCTGATTTGGTGCGTAAATCGATCTTACATCCATGTCATCGCAGAGCAGGGACTTGGATCCGTACTGAAGGCGACACTGATGGACAGCGCTGTACAGTTGTCCAGGGAGCACTGAGCTGACAGACAACCTGTCCTTCATGGGGACATCGTCAAGGCACCAGCCCCATCCTCGGCTGTGAGTGCAAGAAAAGAGAAAAAAAAAGACATTTACAATTTCTAGGCAGTTTAAATGATTTCTGTCTGACTAAATCACATATATACATGACACAATCTCATTTATTTACATTAAAGATACAACTGTTTCTCTACTGTTAAAAAAAAAAGATTTGGTCGTCCGGTAAAGATATTACAGCAGATTTATAAATTATTTTAAAATATTAAAGGAACAAATTGGTTCCTTTCCCAGACCTAAAAATTGACAGCTTTTTAATTCAAGAAAAGTTGTAAATTCATCTTTTAAATTAAGGAGTTTCTGCTTCCTCATATTTGTCACTGTGACAGTAGGGCAGCAGTTCAAGGAAACGGAGCCAAGTAAAATTGCTAATAGAAATAAAGGAGATCTTTCCGGTAAGTAGCCTCTTCATTTGCTGTCGTGTAGCAAAGCCCGACGAACTCAATCACCGTTATTATCAACCATGAGATGACTCTTATGAATACAGTAGGGTTGTGTATCTTTCCCTCTCACATGACTTAATAGTTTATACACATCCTGATACATGGTCCATGAATGGATACATAAAAGATTCCTCTAAATTCAAGGCGATACCATACAGTCTAATTCTTATAATCAATACAATCTAGACATTTAGTATCTGTTTGGCATTTAAAACTGTTAAGGAAATTGCCTTCATCACAGTGAAGTTTTCTACTGGCAACAAAGACAAAATGTTTTTGACGTAACAGCTTCAAACATAAAAACCTGGTATTTTGAGTCTTTTAGACCAGAGATCTACAACCTGAGGCACTGGAGCCTTATGTGGCTCCTCTACTCCTCCATTTTTGCTTTCTTGCTAAACAGAAAAATAAAGTTTTTAACTTTAAAAAGTTACTGTATAGAAAAAAAAGTAGGAAAGTAGAATAAAAAAAATCTAATATTATGTAACTCTTTCACAAATGGTTGAAGGACAGTAAGTTTCTCAAAATCATTTTTCATTAGTTTCTGTGGGCCATGTAACACAGGAAACAATATGGAGGTCATAAAGCATAACACGAATTCAGACTTGAGGTTCTCTGAATGGTAGGGCACATTTTCTATAGTTGAACAAATCAAGGATTTTAAGTGTGTCTCATGGTTTAAAAACACTGCAAGAGGACACTTAATTAGCTCTAATTTGATTTTGGTTAGTTGGATTTCTGCTTGAGATGCACCTTAAATGGTAAAAAGTGGTTTATAATTATTATTTTTGTCACTGCTGAGATTACACTACCTTCTACTACATTTGCTGCAATTAAACGATCCTGTGTCACATTAGGTGTCTTTTATTTTGAAAGAAAGTCAACTATTCAAATTCTATTCTATTCTATACTATTCTACTCTATTCTATTGTTTGTATCTGTGGTTTTCAACCAATACTACTGTTTCTCCCAGTCCTTGATCAATTTTTGATTCGTATTTGTACGTTTTACAAACCTAGAATACAGTAGACTAAAGTCTAAGACACTTAAAATGAAAAATCAATAACGTAAGTATTGGGCCTAATGTACAATTTAAATGAGAGGAAAAAAATGCAAGTAATCAGATAAAACATCTTTTGTCTTCAAAATTGCAAGACAAATTTGTGTCACACAGTGATTAGAACATAAAACAAAGCAAAAGTTCACATTTATTTAAATAAAACACACAAGTTGACACCGCTGAATCTTAACGAGGCCTGAAATGATGATTTAAAACATATGAGCTAATGTCATTGTGCATAGATGTCACACAGAAGGTAATTTGAATTGTTTTTGAGAAAAAACTGTACATAGATATATGCAAGGTGTTGCAGAAAGGGGTGGGACCACACACGACTTTTCCTACCCACTCCTTTTCAGACACATTGCTATACATGTATATTTGTATTTTTTAAGTTTATTTTCATTGTAGTTCAGGAGCACAGAGCTTGGCT
This sequence comes from Oryzias melastigma, assembly GCF_002922805.2. Lineage (NCBI taxonomy): Eukaryota > Metazoa > Chordata > Actinopteri > Beloniformes > Adrianichthyidae > Oryzias > Oryzias melastigma. The sequence goes on from NC_050514.1 coordinate 5,859,380, forward strand.
TCATTTTGATGAGCACGATAGAAAATGGACCTGTGGACAGTTTGCTGCTATGACTAAAGATTACTCTAGTACATTTCAGAGAGCTGACCTAGTTTGACATCAAACACAAAACATTTGAGGCAAACTAAAACTACATCCCACAGTAGTTTGGGGCTTTAACTTTTTGTCCCCCACTTTGCACAGAATCCTCAGATTTTATCTAACATGCAGCACACTATGTTCAAATATGCAAAGATCATTAAGACTTGTGTTTTCAAAAACTATGAAAGCTACAAAAGCTAAGACAAGAAAAAGGAAGTTCAGCAAATTACTATGAAGGACTTTACAAAATGAGATGATTAAAATGAGAACCAGCTTAAGGTCTCTGTGACAAAAGTGGAATTCCTGTTTATCTGATCTACAAGCTGCCGTTTAACCATCTTAAATACAAACAAGAATCTTCTAGGAACAAAAGAAAAACACCAATATAAAAATATTTTCATTTCAAACAGAAAAGTTAAGTAGAAGATTGAATTCAATATTATATTAGCAAATTAAGAAGTACTAATAGTGTTAACCTTGAATGAAACTCATAGGCGGTGGAATAAAAAAAGAAATGAGAAATTTAAAGAAAAGAAAAAATAACTATAAGACAAGGACATTTAATCATGTTCCAGTGGGTGAATAAGTGACAGTAAAATCTAACGTCATACTTGTGAGAAATGGAGCGGTTCATTGGTGCTGTGTGTCCTGACATGAAATGTTCTGACTAGTTGAATAAGTTTCAAACTTTGTGTGAACGTAACCATTGTCCCTTTGTAAAGTCTTGACAGTCGACAATGAAGCGTGTTTTAATAGAAACGCCTCTGCAGAATAGTCACGCAGCCTCTCCTGTATCTCCTTTAAGTATCTGGATTTAAATTAAGCGCTGGGTATGAATTCTTTCTATGTACGGCTGCTCCTTATTAATCAAACTTCCTACAGTGTAAAAGCGCATATCCAAACAAAGTATGACCCTGACGCACACCTTTTAATTATGAAAAGCACTTTGGTAAAAAAAAGATGTTGAGTACCTCAGACGTGTGCAAAGATACTTGCTGGGTGTAGAGTGTGCAATAATCAAAGATAAGTGGGGCTTTCAATTTCATTTAGAATAGTTTTCTGATTTTACAAAGCAGGTCTATGGTTTGCAGATTGAGGACAGAGTTTGACTACTTGTGTGCAATTGAGCAAGGCTGTGATTTGCACTGAAGAATCAACATATGAAGTGTCACCGACATTATCTTTTCCCTCTTCTGCTGTTGAGTTCGTCTGCTTTTAGGATTCTAACTCAATCACATCAGTTAAGGTGAAGTAATACAAGTTAAACATATCAAATTAAAAATACAAGTTGGATTTTACAAACATTTGTAATATAAAAAGGAGCTTTGGTTTGCAGGATTCAGTTTAAATAAAAAATATATAATAAAAATGTAGTTCTCCACAAAAATGACAGTAGGACTCATTTGTTTCAGTCGAATTAACTTAATCTGATTGAAAAAAAAGTGGTTTCACATTACCATAATGTATTATCCTAACAATGAGAACTATGTGAATGAAATTAAATAATGTCCTAGAAAGCAGCTCAGATGATAAGAGTAGAAAATGTAAAAATGGCAGATACAGACCAGATTCAGATTGTTTAATACATCAAATCCATCATTTTGTGATTGTTCAGATATAACATGGAATATGTATCATCATTTTTAAAAAAGGTACACAGCTGTGGTTGTATACTGACCAGAACTACTATTGTCAGACTATCCTCAACTTGCCGGGGTACAGACTAATTTGGGGTCTCCCTTTGGGGAGATTAAAATAAAAATTTAAATAAAAAATAAAGAAAGTTAAATTTTAAGATTTTCATTTAAGATTTAATTTGGACATGGAGGGGGTGCATATTAAGCAGTGTTTTCTCTCAGTTTTAGAAGTAGATTTGGTGTCCAGATATGTAAATGTGGTTTTGGTTAAATTATTACACAAAAAAACTTGCCAACTATACAAGTATACACAATTTACCATTCAAAATCCATTTTCAAAAGATACTTATTTTCCCTGGAAATGGACATCTTTATTACCCAGATAATGGTAAATGGTGAAATGCAATACACTCATAGTGCTATTCTACATTCCTTAAAAGCCAAACCGCTTCACAGTCACAGTTCCATTCACCCACTCACATTTATACACTGATGGAGGCTCCACAGCCAAACACTGACGTCAACCCATCAGTGATATAAACCCTCTGGGGTGTATATGCATGTGGGGGTCAGTGTGTTGCTCAAGGACACTTCAACACATTAACGGGCAGGGTGGGAACCAAACCTGCAAACTGATCAGAGTTTAATCACCTCAGCTTCACAGCCATCTATAATAGGGGGTAATACAATAGATACACAAAAAGGTGACATCAGTTACATTTTAGACAAAAAAACCCAAACTATAATTCACAAGTTCTGTATGCTCATCAAAATAATAAATTCCCAACTACAATTTGATGAGGTCACGGCAGTATTTTAACAAAGCTGCAGCTGTTGCAGCACATCCCTTCAAAAGGGATAAAGTTGACAAGACGCCTTTGTGAGAGGAGAAAGGGATGAGGCGAAAGGAACTGGCTTGATTTTCAAAGTAAAATGCCACAAGCCGCAGTTCTATTTGTCTGATCCTGTGATCTCATGTACCATGTAGAGCGGACGGTGCTGCTTGATGCCGTCCTTCTAAAAAACACAACACAACCACTGAATTAAAAAAAGTTCAGACTATATTTGTGAACTTTTTTCTTTCCTCCCACACAATTACTTCGGGAACAAAATGTTCAACTGTACAATACATTTCACTCACTGAGGTGTCTGGACAATACACTGGATAACTCTTTGTAACAATATACTAACATTTTTTTTAGATGTTTGGTGTTAAAAGCTTAAAAATAAAAAAAATAATCAAGGACAATGAGGTTCAAGAAGGAAGGTTCTAAGATTGTGACTGACGCACTCAAGAGGGGATTAAAGTGTTTGTATTTGCCAACTAAATGGAAGAATTGCTGCAAAGAAAATAAACCTTGATTAAAAATGAATGTTCCCCTCAACATCATAAATGATACTGACAAGTGGCTGAATAAACCTAAAATGAGTCTCCTCGTCAAGCAACAATAACACTAAGGACAAACTGTTAGACGGCTTCATTCATTTCACTCATAGCAAGTTAATAAAAAAATAACCAATTTATTCAGTTGAAAGTGTGCAAAATAATAAAAAAAAGTTGCTTTCTTCAAAAAAACAGACTTGACTTGTATGGTTTCATTGTGCAGCTTGGCCTTTGTTGCAAGCCTGGAATCCAGACTCTGGAATTTGGACTCCTTAGACACTAAAGGGTGTCTCTGTGTAGTGAGCCCATCCGTATGATAATATCAGCTCTCAGCTCAGAGTGACCTATGACACAGCACAGAAAATAACACCTACAGATCAAGCTCTTGAGGCAGCGAGGGTTCTGGCATCTGTCGGGATATCAAATGCTGAGGACAAAAAAAACTCTTTATCTTGGAAGGCTATAGCAGAGGTCTCACATGAAGGCTGATGTGTATGTGGAATTTGGACCCAAGGAAATACTAGAGAGAAAACTAAACCTGGCTAGATCTTAAGAAGAGAAAAAAAAAATCATTGCAGTTGTTTCCTTTAACAAAAGTAGCCAACAGTAGCCAACATCTTCTCTGGGAGGTACAAAGGCAGATCACTCATACACAAATGGATCTAATGACTTTATTTTCTTAATCCAAAACACTCTTCAGATATAAGCCGTATCCTACATGGCATGTCCAAAGTGTGGCCCATGAGCCAAATACAGTACAGGCCGTTTTCAAATTTCTACCAGCCCACAGACTCCTGTCATGAAACCATGACTATGCAGCTTCCAGTACTTTCTAAAAGCTGTGTGTACGATTGTTTTAAATTGTGATTCACTAAACTACATTATAAGTAGTTGACAAGTGGCTACAACAAGGGTTGGGCACCGATTGGGTTTTATTCGGTTCCGGTGCCAAAGCAGTTCTTTGGTTTCGGTTTCAAATTCCTGATCGGTGCCAATTTCTGTATTTCAGTAGTAAAAAATAATTCCTACATCTTTCCAAATCAACACATTTTCATTCCCAAGTCACATATTGACGCATAGTTAAGACTTCCGTGTCAAAAACGGATCTTTTGGGTGTCGTTTCCTATTAAATCAGAGCTCCCCAACCTCCGAGCTGCAAACAAGTGGCTCGCCACTCTTACACCACGGGGCAAATTCGCTGCTCGCCACCTGTCAAATATGAGATCCTGAGCTTGACACTACAACTGAGGGGCCACGGTGTCTGAGGGGGTTACCGGGGCTTCTATCTCACTCGGGGTGTGTGTCTGGATGACAGCTGCTTCCGCTGTGTTTCTGTGTCTCTGTGACTGAGTTTGAAGGCTGTTCCACATTAACCCAAGAGGGGGGGGGGGGGG
>NC_050514.1:5863960-5869547 GCF_002922805.2 Oryzias melastigma
ATCCCGAAGGAAATTTAAAAGCGGCCAGCTGCTTTTACAATCACAGACATAAAACCCTAAAAACACTTAAAATTTATCAGTTAAAAAATATATATATATATATATTTATATTAATTTAAATATAAAGAATCAGTAAAATATTCCTAATTAAAACATATTACAATAAAATCCATAAAACATTCAGATTAAAAATTCACTAAAATCCTCTTGTGCTGTTCAGTCAGGGAGTTGTACTGTCTTATTGCACGAGGGACAAAAGACCTGCTCAGTCTGTCTGTGGAACAGCGTTGTGACAGAAGCCTGCTGCTGAACAGGCTCCTCCTCCCAGCTAAGGCCTCATGCAGGGGATGTAAAGGATTTGTCACAATGGCCCTGAACTTGGACAAGGTCCTTTGTTCTGCCACATCCTCCACTGTGGGCAGCTGCATCCCAACCACAGAGAAGACCCGAGCAGGCTGCTCCCGCTCCCCGCAACGGCTGTCTGTCTGCTGGAGTATTGAAGAAGCTCCGCTGGAGTCTGGAAGGCTGGCAACAGCCAGAAAACCGCCACGCTGCAACAGGGCAAAAACGCTCGTATTGGATTAGTATTTTATCTGTTGAGACCTTCAATAAAACTAAGCACCAAAATGTGGCTCCATTTGCAGCAGCTTCTTTTAATTTCGGAAGAAATGATAAGGAACCAAATTTCTGTGCCCAACCCTTGCTAGAACCTGCAGCTTTTTTACTTTCAAAGCCTTTAGGGCCAAACAAGAAGACTCTCCTGCCATTTACTTTTTAATTCCTTTTGTTCATAATTCTGCCACAAATTTGGCAAATGTATTCATAACACATTCCTTTTTATGTAAATCTGCTGTGACACCATTGTGTCATTTTTGTACCTAAAAAACAGCCTCAAAAATGACAATTGTAGCAAAATCACAACAAATCTAGACAAAAAGTTAAAAAGTGAGTTAAGTTGTCAGTGTTAGTTGTTATTGTTCAATCTGAATCGGTGTTGTGACAAACATGTTATCAGTTAATGTGATTTAAAAGTGTGCTAAATAGCTGAAGATAATTGCAGGCGGGTTGTAATTACCTCTTTGCTTGAGAAGTGACATACACAGGAGCTGCCTTGTGTTTGTTATAGCAGCAGCCACAGAGGGTCGGTGTGTAATAAATGAGACTGAACATTGACTGTGTTCTTAAGTTCTGGGAAAAAAACAGCTTATATTAAATGAAACAGACACACAGAGAGACTACTGGATTTTGTTTCTCAGACTCCCAAATGTGTAAATATTTCCCTGTAGGTTCCCCCTCCCCAACCCTTTCACAGTCAAAAAGCTATCATGCTGTCATGTAGCTGAACACCCACTAAATTAATTCCAGATGCTTTGAGCTAAAAAAAAAAAAACTGGGGCAAATGCACTGACATGGTTCACACATGAAATGCTTGTGCTGCTGGAGCCAGAATCAAGTCTTTTATTCCAGCAGCTCAGCTGACTATGGAAGCCTGAAGGACTCACGGGAAGGCTGTTAAATATACACCCATTTAAACATTATAGGTAAAGAGTCAATGCCTGTTAGAAAACAGACAAAGGAAGCCCTCTAGAATACTTAAGAAACATTTTTTGCAGGTGAAAATAACAGAAGTCGCTTTCTTCATCTGAAAGATTTTCCCCCAAAAATAAAGACATACAGTTGAACAACTGAACTAAATTCAATTTTGTCAAAGTGTCTTGGACTTGAACAGGTAATCAGAATGTTTATTGATAATGTTGCAACTGTTTAGAATCTCCTTTGGTTGATTTATAGATTATTAATGTTTTATTCATTGATAGGTGTCTGGCAGGATCGCTGCAGTGCCTGTTGATGAAGCCATCGATATCCCTGCATCCACTTCCAATCATTCCTTTCTCCATGAAAGACACAAACTCCTCCAAGTCTGTGTGATGCTTCTGTCTGTTATAATGTTTTAATGCTAGCGACTATTTTCCTTTCTGTTCTTTTGTTTTGTGTCGAATGGCACATTTCATTTGGAGAAGGGGACGTTTCCAACACTTTTCATTCCCCTTTGGAGTTCTTTGTGGGCATGATAGCTAGGCTACATGATGTAAGGCGACAAATGGACTTTGTAAGTGAATAATGAGGTTAGAATAAAATGGTGGTCCTCCAAACGTGTCTCTGAGCTCCTTTTTTTACGTATGAAATTTTGTATTATCAATGCCAAACCCTGCAAAGCAGCTACACCACTAATAATTAGATTTTCAGTCGCCAAAAGGTTCAGAGTTTCTTTGTTTTGAACTTAATCTGGAAATAATGCTTCACAAAATGTTCAACCCTTTTTATCTTCGAGCACGGCTCAGATAAACACAACTTTGGGCTCTTTTTCTCGTAAATTTATTGGTGTTTTTATTGTAAATGTACACGTTTTGTGGTCGATTTACAACTTTTTCTCAAGAAAAAAAAAGCCAGAAATTTAACTTCTGACTCTTAAAATCATAAATATAAGACTAAAAGTTACAACTTTTTTTCCTCGTAAATATATGACTTTATTGTTGTAATTTTTTTTTTCTGTAAAATGGCCCTAAAACTTCATTATACTCTGAAATTTAGCAATGAAAATAAATGATGTTTTATAAATTATTTTTAATAAGTGTATTATGTCTGGAGTTGGCTTTATGAAAACTCATGTCTGTAACCATCCATTGGTGGTTGGGGAAAAAAAAAGTACAGGTTTCTGCACTTCCTGGTAGTCCTAAAATAGAAAGTAAAACATTTTCCTTTTTGGTTATCAGGTCACTCATTCCAGTTTTTTCAGGGAGCCACTTTTTTTTCTTTTTGTATGATAAACCCTGTTTTTAATTATTTTAATGTACTTCTGTGGTCACTTATCTACAGAGCCCTCGTCAAGACATTAAAAAAGAAGTTCCCTTGAATTAATAAAATGTGGAGATTAATTCATAGTTTGCATGCAGAAATGAGCATTTTGTGGCCACAAAGTACTTGGTTAAAGTTTTGGCCACAAACTGGCATTTCATTAGGATTGTGTAGGAACAAATAAACATTCTTTGCATAGAAATTATAATAACAACTTATATAAATAATGCTTTATAGTAAAAATATTAATAATTAAAAATATACACACAATTACTAATACTAATCTGGGCACATAAAATACCAATTTGTGTGCACAAAATACTATTTTATGGCTGTGAAATTCTAATTTGTGTTGATGGAGTAAAATTTTAGGGAATTATTTATCTATTTATCATGTCTAGGGCTCTTTATTTATTCTTATAAAAAAACAACAGCCTTTGCATAAAATATATAGTTTTATCCCTCTAAATATACATAGTTCCTAAAAAGTAAATATTACATTCATAGTTTTTATATTTTCTTGTGTTATTTATTTTTAGCTTGTAACAATAGACTGTAGTTTGCTAACCAATTGTTGAATCTGCAGGAAGAGTTTTATTTTAGAATGAATTTTAGATTCTAGGTTTTCTCTTAAGAATGAAACAAATCTGTTGTCTGGTTTTTGTGTTGAGTCATGCCCAAAAGATTCTGTCCTTGTTTATTATTTTCCCATGTGTCCCTTTGTGGTTAGAGTTGGTTTAATAACACACTGTGACATCAAGAACTTACTTTGATAAAAAAGGCTACCTTTCCAAATCCTAGTGCGTGGGTCCTCCTGCTCTGCATGCTTCACATGTTTCCCCGCTCTGACATAAATGATGGAAATGACTGTGTCATTATCAGGCTTCTGCAGAGCTCAGTTAAGAGCTGATAAGCTAATTCAGGGTGTGCAGGAACAGAGAAACAAGCAAAGCATGCAGAGCAGTGAGATACTTCTTACAACCTCAGGTAATTGTGTTAGCACAGGAAGAAAAGGCATAAAATCTCTGCATCAACCATTCACATTTTTAGAAAAGTTAATTTTCTTTTGATTGGGTTGAAATTGATTAGGAATTTAGTTTAAAATAAAAACAGAAAGGAAGATAATTAGTGCTACAGTTGGTGTTCAAGACCTAACAAAGATGGTGTTTCTAAAGAAAATCCCAAGACATGAATTCATTATAACAGCTATAGTTAAGGATGGGAACATTATTGTTCTGTGACCATCAAATGAGGGAGCTTCATTTTTGTAGACTATTTGTTGTTTACTTTTGTTAAACAATACTACAATTAAATGGTGCATTACTTAAAATAAATTTCAAAAAATACAAAACCATTTGGTAGATTATTTTAATGAAGTCATTGTCTAATGGTTCACTTTTAAATAAAAATCACAAGAAACATTTCTGTGGACTGAATGAAATTGCAATCAGTTGAGATAATATTTGTGAGCGTGTTAATTTTAACACTGCTATTGTGTCTCGTTACGCGGCACGCGTGTGGGGAGCTCCCGTGACGTCATCCTAAAAACTCTACTGTAGTTCTTTAATAGAATTCTCTTAAAAACAATGGCATAACACCACAACAATGAGACACAGCAACTCATTAAAATGTGGTTGGATGAATTCAGGCTCATTAAAACAACTTTTAACGTGATCCACATTGACTCACTGATTCCCAACAATCTATGTCACAAACGTGCATTAGCGTACCTTGTAATATTTCTTCTCATGAGCATCTTTAAAACCACCAGATGATGTTGGGATGATGTCTTCCGGCAATGACTACTCATTTTCACTGGTATTGTTGAATTTTGCTTTGAGTTTTAATAATATTCATTTAAAATGGCAAAAAAAGGCAGGTGGCTTAGATCCAAATTATACAAAAGAATTGAGGGAAACTTGCACATCTCCTCCATGGGACCCAAAGCAGATTATGGGATGATGTACCTGCTAAAGACTCCTCAGAACAGTGTGTATTCCTCTGTTTCTTTCACCTTCAACTATAATTGAAAGTGTATCTATATGCTAAAATATTTGTGAAAAAAAAACACAAATGTTTTTCCAACCGTTACTCATTCCTGCCACGTCTTATTCAAAATATGAGTTTTCTTACAATCTGAATCTTGCAAACATGTAAACAGACAACTGTTAGGATAGATAGAATAAAAGTTTGCTTTGTGTCACAACATGTTGTTTTTTTGCCTCCTCATCCATCTGCCACCCTAACATCTGGCTGTGTGTCACATCTTTGACTGAATAAGCACTGAGGGCTCTGAAGACTGAGGAGCATGAACACCAGTGGCGGGCCGTCAGGGCCTGCAAGGCCTTCTCTGCTGGCCTAAAAATATCTGAATCACAGACTGATATTAATTATTATTTATTTCCGTGAATACGTATTCTATAATTCCAAATGCTCTGTCTTCGTCCTTTCATTGCTGTCTCCCTGGTTGCGCTGCTTCCAGACGTGTATTTTCCTATTTAAGCATTAACCAATCACATTGCAGCACCATTTGTTGCTAGGGTCAAAGAAATCTGCCCGGAGGCCTTCACAATCAGTTCTGCGGGCCCTGTAGCATAAAATAAATGTCGACCAAACTGTTGCTTCAACCAATCAGATTTGGAGTAGGCGAAATCAACGCCAGCTAGCAGGAGTACGGAAACGTCATCATTTTCACGAGCTTTGATTGAACAGCTCGCATCTCGCTCTGGTT
>NC_050514.1:5869806-5871019 GCF_002922805.2 Oryzias melastigma
CAGGAGCTGCAAGTCTGCTAGGAGTATTTATATTGTCAAAACTTGATAATAAAAATGTATAAGTGCTGGCAGATAGCATGCTCGCTATATCCACAAAAAATATTGTGGCTATATACTACCAACTGTCAGAACTTGTTTACAGTGGTTTACTGGTTCAGTCCCTGTTGAAGTGCATAACAGTTTTGACCCAACAATGTCATCTTTGTTAATTAACCTTTACTGCACATTAACCCCTACATGTGGCATGCCAGAGTCAAATTGTGGGAATCACACAAAAAGCGTCACTGTCACAAATCTTTGTCATGTCAATCTTTTGTTGAGTCCACTCAACGGTCTGCCTTTGATCAGCAAGACAAAATAGAGAGCTGCAATGTCTGCCACAGCTCCGACCCAATGCTTGGTTCTCTTCTTATAGAGACAGATACCAACGCACAACACAGAGAAGTAAATGAAGAGGTCACGGTGAGCATGTCGGAAGACTGGTCCACATATTAATAAGATGTATTCTTAAATTTTGAAAACATGTAAAAATCATTCATATTCCAACAGTACAATGAGCATCAACCAACATTTAAAAGGGTAACCAAACAGTAAATCAACTTTTTTGGTCTGTTTACCTAGATAATGGGGCTTTAAAACTGCTGTCTGTTGGTCCTTGGCACATTTTTGACAAATTAAAATAAACTTCATGCAATTATAGTCCAAAAAACACCTGTGTGCTGCCCCCTACAGGTTGGATACTACAGTTGGATTTTGTGATTGGTCAACTGGTGTAAGTCCCACATCATTTCCGGAGTTTCATGTCATCATGCTCCAGTATAAAAGCCCCGCCCATCTTTGATTCTGTAGTGCTCCGTTGTTATCGTGTTAGCTTTAGCATGGCTCATTTTGTATTGCTTTTGGTTGTCAAAAAATCTACCGGCTTGCACAACTTTTCAGTGGAAGTTACTTCAGTGCAATTGGCATTGAATCCAGCAAACTCTGCGTTTCACTCAGGATTATTTGCTTAAGACGTTAGCCTTTATTAGCTCATGATGCTAACCTCATTTTACCACTTAGACAGGGATCTACTTCTGGACCATGAGCGCCTGCCACGGGAGAAGGTGGAGGAGAAAAATCTTCAACCTCCATAGAAAGTTCTGTGGTGATGCTGGCATCACTTTGCTCGCTATTACTGTAGTTTCCATAACTAACTTCACTGTCAACCACAGAT
>NC_050514.1:5871071-5871804 GCF_002922805.2 Oryzias melastigma
ACTGCCCAGTTGCATTGCTCTTTAATTATTGCAATAATAATATATCCTTTTGGTCCGAATTAAGATAATGGAGAGTGACAAAGAGAAAAAACAGCTCAGGAACATTCAGCCCATTTAACCATTTAAGTACCTGCAGCCTTTCAAAAGTAACGGACCGGCGCTGGTATCAGATAACACCCGAACAGAGTCCATTCCTAAATATGTATCACTTTTAAGACAACTAAAAGGTGTATCCATCATCCAACCTAACACAAAATGTTCATTACAGTGCATCTGTAGGCTGCCCCCCCCCTCCTGTTTGACAGCAGTGAATATTGTTTTCAGTCTTCACTCTGCGTAAATGGGTAAAATATGACTCTAGAATTTAAACTTTTCTTATTTTGACAACCAACAGCTGTGCATGTGTTCCATGTTTAGATTTAGTGACTATTTCTCTAAATCAAAGTCACAGATTTAATCTGTCAGATGTATCAAAACAATGTGTGCTTGATTAACTAAAATGGCGACCAATGACCCACAGGTCACATTGCTGCAAGGGGTCTATTTACACTATGGCTATCCTATTCAAATTTACGAATCAAGCTCAACAATTCACAAATTAAACCACGATTCTTACTTTTTAATATAATGTTAATTGATGTGTGTCTTTTTAGTGGATGCATAAAATTGAAATTATTTGTAATAAATCACCATCATTTATGCCTTTATTTAGAACAGGAGATCAGAATGAACA
>NC_050514.1:5872530-5874732 GCF_002922805.2 Oryzias melastigma
TAATGTATCCTTTTGGTGCGAGTTAAGATAATGACAAAGAGAAAAAACAGCTCAGGAACATTCAGTCCATTTAACCATTTAAGTACCTGCAGCCTTTCAAAAGTAACGGACTGGCACTGGCATCAGATAACACCCGAACAGTGTCCATTCCTAAATATGTATCACTTTTAAGACAAATAAAATGTGTACCCATCGGCCAACCTGACACAAAATGTTCATTACAGGGCATCTGTAAGCTGCCCCCCTTCCTGTTTGACAGTGATGAACCATCATTTTCAGTCTTCACTCTGCGGAAATGGGTAAAATAAGACTCTAGAATTTAAACTTTTCTTATTTTGACAACCAACAGCTGTGCGTGTGTTCCATGTTGAGATTTGGTGACTATTTCTCTAAATCAAAGCCACCGATTTCCTCTGTCAGATGTATCAAAACAGTGTGTGCTTGAATACTAATGACCAATGACCCACAGGTCACATCACTGCAAGGGGTCTATGTACATTATGGCTGTAGATCGTTACTTAGGGGGTGATCCTAGTCGAATTTACGAATCAAGCTCAACGATTCACAAATCAATTCTTACTTTTTAATATAATGTTTGTTGCTATGTGTGTCTTTTTAGTGGATGTATAAACATAGACATTATTTGAATTAAATCCCCATCATTTATGCCTTTATTTAGAACAGGAGATCAGAATCAACAGAACTGATAAAAACACAAAGAAATATAATAATAGAAAGAAATGCTGTTTGTCATTTTAAACAAGTTTTATTTTTTTATTTTTACTTTATTTCTTTGTTTACCATCTGGTTAAGTTCAGCTCTAACATAAAGAACATAAAAAGCATGAAAAATCACTGTTGTTTCATCACCCCAAATTAACTTTTTACTACACTCTACTATATTAATAAACATTGCAAATCAGCGATCTTGGACGTCGCAAATTCGTACTCGAATTTTTGGGCACAGATCACGAATATCTGAGCACCCAGATACTCGTGACCTAATATACACTTTGTGTATTTGTGCCCATCCAGGGTAGTACAGCCACACATTAGTTGATTATAGCAATCATAAAGCATTTTGTATAATTGGGACCAAGCAATCAAATCTCAGTGGGAAAGAGACAGCAATTAAGGAAGACAATCTGGAGCGTTTAATAGTTACAACCCCTTCTGTAAGGTTCTCCACATCCTGGAACTATTGTTTTCATACAGCTCTTGTATGCATTACAGTGACTTTAGAAAGGCAAAGCTCTGTTGTGCTTGGAGTTTGAAATGGCATCTATTGGATTTGACACCCATCAAAACAGATTCTACATTATCTTGCATGTCTGCCAATACTGCTGACACTCAGACAAGGAATAAACAGACCCAGGTAAAATGTAGAACACTTACTCAAGAAAGCGGGTGATATACTGGCGGCTGCAGCGGGACCACCTGGGCAGGGAGGTTCCATACATAAGGTGAGGAGACATGACAAAAGGTCGTTTCCCAATGGGTTCACAGTCATTACCGTTGCCATCATGCTGAATCCCAAAGCTGTAGAAGCATATTCAACAAGAAAAAAAGGCAATTAATGTCATGGGCACAGCATGATGTGTGTACAACGAGATAAAGTTGCAGTGCTTAGCAACAAAGACAGTTTATGGACTGTAAGTTTATGAAAAAAGAGCACGGTACAATTATTTCTAATGAAGTCGCAGCAGCGAAGTCTGTGCAAAAAAGTGATAAACACAATATCCTTCCCATTTCATTGTGAATCCTTTACATTCAGTGACTTTCCTACAGCATTACATTGCAATGCTGTTTCTGCTCCTTCCAACACAAAAAAAATTCAGCATTAAAAGAGAAAAGTGCCTTCAGAATAAAGCCATTGATTTGGCGCTGCACATTCTGAGGTCCGTCTTTAGACACTGCTTTGGGACTGTGAGTGACACGCTCTTTATACTAGACTCTCTCAACTGTTTGCCCCGCAGTATAACGGCAGTGGAAAAGTGAACATGGAACTATACTCGCCCGTCAGCCAGGGACATGCTGAGTATAATAATCAGTTATGATTTACAGTCATTATTGAAAAAGAAAAAACTTTTATGTGACATTTAAGGACAAATTGCTAAACCTGACTTTAAAGATCGTAACTGTTAAACATCATGGAAGCCTCCAACAGAATAAATTGCTTTTTTTCCCCATTTTCTTGTGATTA
>NC_050514.1:5874793-5878016 GCF_002922805.2 Oryzias melastigma
AAAAACCTTGTTTTGTTGTGAACATCCTCTCCCCTGTTTTTAGGTTAAAACTGGATTGTTTTCTGGTGAACGGCCTATCTTTCTTTTTTTTCTGTTTTCTTTTGATGATATCGGTTTCTCGTAAACAGCTTACTTTGCTTATTTCTTTTGCCTATCTCTTAATAACAACATCGTTTCTCATTAATAGCCAACTTTGCTTTTTTTATTTTCTCAAGATAATGACATTGTTTTCTCATGAATGGCCTAACTTACATTTTACTGCCCGCTTTCTCGTGATATTAGCATCGTTTACTCGTGATAATGATATAGTTTTTTCATAAACAGCCTACCTTCCTTTTGTTGCCCATTTTTCATGATAACAACGTTCTTTTCTCATGATAACAACGTTCTTTGGTTGTGACACTGACAACATTTTTCTCGTGATAAAGACAATGTTTTCTCGTGATGTCAACATTCTTATCTCGTGATAGTATGATAGTGACATTTATTTGCGATAACATTTTCTAATGATGATGACGTTCTTTTCTTGTGTTAAGGAAAATGTTTACTCATAATGACGACTTTCTTTTCTTGTGATTATAACAATGTTTTCTGCTGATAATACTGTTCTTTTCTTGTGATAATGAAGCTTTTTCATGATTATTACTTTTTTGTGATAATGACTTTTTTTGGTGATAAGAACATCATTTATTGGCGATAACGTTTTCTAATAATAACAACGTTCTTTTTTATTATAACGATAGTTTTTTTGCTATGATAACAACGTTTTTCATGATAACAACATTCTGTCTCCTGAAAATGGCATTTCCTTGTGATTACAACGTTTTCTAATGATAGTGGCGTTCTTTTTTTGTGATGACAATGTTTTTTCATGACAACAACTTTCTTTTCTTGTGATAATAACATTATTTTATTGTGATATGATGTTTTCTCGTGATAACATCAGTTTGTCGTGATAACATTGTTTTCCAGTGATAACTTTTTCTCGTGATAATGACGTTTTCTCATGATAACTACATTCTTTTCTTGTGATAATGATAGTGTTTTCTTTTGAGAACGATGTTTTCTCATGATTATGTCTTATTTTGGTGATTACATAATTTTCCGGTGATAACGACGTTTTCTAATGATGACGACATTCGTTTTTCGTAATAACAACTTTCTTTTCTGCTGAAAATGACATTTCCTTTTTCTTTTCTTGTGATAACAAGAACATTTTCTCCTCTTAACAAAAAATTCTTATGACAACAACATTTCTTCTTGATGACAAGGTTTTGTCATGATAACAACGTTCTTTTCTTGTGAAAAGGACATTTTTTTAATGTGACAACTTTTTCTCATGTCAGGGAGAATTTTTCTTGTGAACTGCCTACCTTGCTTTTTTTCTTTTTTTTTTTCTTGCTTGTTTTCTTGTAAAGACAACAAAACATTTTTTTTCATGATAAAGTAACCATCAAATCCAGAGTGGCACAGAGTTCTTCCAGTCTGCACCTCTAATGCATCATTTTCTAACCATGTTGGTGGCCTGGTCCCCTTATCTGGTCAGTAATGAAATGACAACAACTGCAGGATCACTAAATTTTAGCCGCCTGCGCAGCGGCAGCCTGTCCAACCTCCTCCTTAAACGACGATGACTGACTTGGACTTTGTTTTTGACAGACAGCATCAGCACAATCTCCTCCTGAGCTTGACTACCATTAAAGCAATCAAATATAAATTGATCCGTTCTTCTGGTGTTTGACATTTTGTCTGACAGACTACTTAGTTTTGTTGTGGATTGTAAAAAAATAAAACAATGTATATGCTTCGTTATCTGGTTATCATAACAAAATCTGTTATCTTGTTGCAATGACACTACTACTAATGACACTACTATCTCGTATTTTTTTTCGTGAAAACATGGTAATAGATGTCTTCATCATGAGAAAGTGAGGAAAAAAACGGCAAGATAGACTGTTTCTATGAAATATAACCATTATCTTGTGAATAAAATGAATTTCAATAGGTAATAAAATGTAATCAATTACCTTAAAGTCTAATAAGCAATTTATTTATTTAGAGAGCCTACTTTTTTTTCTTTTAGCTTCTAAATAAAAAACATTGTTTCATTTCAGTCGTACAAGCTTTAAAAAAGAGGAATTTTTCTGCTGTTGAAGCACCAAATGCTGATTTATTTTAAGATATGCCAAACAAGACCCGGGATTTAATTTTGGTGAGGGGTCGATGGAAGCGATGGCGAGAACGAGGCTTTATCGAGCTCCAGAAGCTGCCGTGGCTTTGGCCTCTAAAGGATTTAGAGGATAAATGGAGGTAAAGAGCGGACACTGACTGCTCCCCCATGCACTGATTATTGTAATGAGGATACTTGTGTGTTTGCAGGCAGCAAATACTCACTTGTGTCCCAGCTCGTGTGCTACAGTGAAGGCCATTGGGAGCCCGGTGTCCTCACTAATGCTGCAACTGCGGTGTGGCTGACACATTCCTGCCACGTGGGACAAACCCAGGGTCTCACATGGCGTGTTGATGGCGGCACAGATGTCCTTCCTTTGGAGAGAGATAATCGAGAGTTGATCAAATTTACCCTCCTCTGCAAAACAAGAACATTTGTTCTTCTGGGGTTAACAATTCAACCCAAGCGTTCACACTTCTGTAAAAGACACTGGATATAATGTATTTATGGTAGTTGAAGGCAACCTCATTCTTTTTTGCATTGTAGGAACAGAACTATAGTGGTCCCTCATTTAATGTTGAAATTACGTTCAAAATTTTTTTTAAACAATATTACAGAGGTTTTAAGGCTGAAGTCCCCTCAGTACACACTTTATACACTTTCCTCAGAGAGACAATATTTATACATGTTTGTTTCTTGTTTAAACAGTCTCAGTACAAACTTTTGGAAAAAAAATAATAATCCAGTTTTATAGAACAAAGATCTGCTTGTCTAAAGATGAATGGAAATTTTGTCAAACTGAACTCATTTTGAAAAGTACAGGAACACAGCAAAGTGAAAATTGATTGAAATAGACTACAGCCAATCAGGAAACAGAACCAAAGTCATGGAAAAAATAAACAATAAAAAAATAATAACAGCACAAAAACAAAATCAACAAAACTCCAAGGCTGTGAAACTGCCTTATAGTGAGGATCCACTGTTCTGCAACAATAACTTCTTCTTAGGAGATTAGAGCAATTTGTTAGATGTTTTTTTTTTTTTTTTTTTTTT
>NC_050514.1:5878086-5884263 GCF_002922805.2 Oryzias melastigma
TATTAATTTAGCCTTTGTAGACAACGGTCTCACATTAGATGTTAATGAATCTTATCTGGCTTATTGTGCTAATAAATGTCTCTATAACACTATAAACACGTTAATAATGTTTGTTAATGTGTTAATAAAGCGTGTTAAGAATCTTATTATAAAGTGTTACTTTCAGTTTGATGTCTCAACAAATAGACAAGTATTCATTGAACTGAGCATGCCTGATCTAGCTCTTAGGTTTCTGAAAGGGGAACATGAAGCAAAGTGACTTTATTGACCGGAGTCTCCAATTCCCAACTCCACAACATTCTGATAATGGGTGATCAGGTGGATCAGAGAGGGAGCTGTTAGGTTTCCCAATGGGTATGTGTCAATCAAATAAATCAGCATGTACATTGACACACCTACAATGTTGATATGAACTGAAAACTAGGCTTTAAAGTCCCCCTATGATTTTTTTTATTTAATTTTTAAAAAAATGTTCCAAGCAGTGTTTTAATTATGATTATGACGTTTTAACCAAAATTCCACAATATAAATGTCTTAAAAAGCCATTTTTCATGTTGATACTTTTTCATGTTCATATTTTTCATTTTTCATGAAGCCTCTGTTTCGAAAATACGCTGAATCTGTAGGTTAGGATACCGGTCCATGTTCTGAGGGCTGGGGATCTGTGATTTAATAGTCAAAACATCAAAAAGTGACCCGTGGGGTGGCCGAACCATCCATCCAAATATGAAGAGTCTGGTTGATCATCGTCAAACCTTGGTTTTTACCAAAAAGAGCCACAAAAGAAAATATAGAAAATTGGCCCCTTATAGTTGAATATAAAAGGACATTATAAGGTAAAAAAATACACCAAACAAACAAGTCCAGCATTGAAAAACAATCAAAAGAAAAACTGCAGAAGCAAAAAGGCACATTGAGGTTACTTGTCAAAGTACATTCACACCACCCTTGGCAACGCACGTTCAAGTGACCACGTTCAATGAAAAGAGTAAACACACATAAATGCATGTTTTAAACTTCCATGTTCAACACTCTAGTACTTACACCCATATTTGGGACAGATTTCGGGTGAGGCCATTGACAGTTAAACTAGGTTGAACTTTGATCAATCTAGAATTGGGTAGGAACATAAGGAAGGCTTCCCTGTGAATCTACGGAAGTGTCAACCGTTTGAAAAATTGACCATGAAGAAGAATTTAATAATTGCGATTTGTGCCCAACTGGAATTCTATGACACCAAGTCTTTCATATATCACAATAGAGCTGTGAAAGAAAAAGCCTGGAGCAAGATTTGCAAGGTTTGCACCGCTTTGACATTTCACAGCAAACCTCTTCCAACTGTGGGTGGCGGACAAACACTAGTGAACAGCAGGAAAACAACAAGAAGAACAAACCCCCCTCTGCTTATCCAATGGACTAAACTATGCAGCACAACGCTGCACCTGGCTGCAGTTATTTATAATTTCTCAATGAGCTTCAATCCGGATGTCAAAGGCCTGCCCCTTGGAGTGCGCTGAGCAGGAAGGAAATAGAGCCAGGGGCAGCCTGCAGGATGTCTGAGCCAATGTGAACATTAAAAAAAAAGTACATTTCGGCCATATAAACCTGGAGAGGAGATGAAAGAGATACATCAAAAGAAAAGATAGAGTGATGTAAGCCGTCAAAACGGGAAGATATCACTTACTTCTACAGCAAATTTATATTTAGCTTCAACACTTTTCTCTACATTTGATCCACTTGACACTTTTAAGTGAAATAGCAACTAATTCACACGTTTGAACAGCTGGGCATCTTTTTTACTGAGTTGGTCCCCCTCATTCACTCCACTTCTGTAGGTTTACATTTACTGAATACTGATATAAGCCTTAACTAAGTTTGTTCCTAATCATATCTGTAGAGGGTTTTTTTATAATCCAGAATTGCTGAGACGAAATGTGATTTAAAAACCTACTGCTTGTGCTTCTTAAAAAGGATAATTATTAAAATCCTGGGCTTATTCTGGTGTCACATATCCTCATCATGCCTGCTTGGTCACAACCCCACCACGAGTCGTCTTCCTCACAATCACAGTTTAGCTGCACATTCGCTTGATCCATGACAGTATATCCTCTGAAATCCTCTTCACAGACCATGTCCCCAATTTTTTAAAAAAGTTAAAAAACACTTACAACTTCTTATGTAGGTTTTGTCGCTGTGCTGTAAATAGATCGAGCTTTTTTTATTTTTTTTTTTTAAATGCGTGTGGATTTATTACTGAGATCCAATCACATGGGGCCATTAACATTTTATGAGGGGATGAATTTGAATAGCAGGCGTAAACACACATGCTGCTCCGACCAGCAGTGACCGCCAAAGGCACAGGATTAAATTGCGACTGAACGCTTTTATCATTTTTGGTGTAATCTAAACGGATGTGTAAGCAGCAATGAATCAAAGTTTGACAGCAGTTGGATATAAAAAAATAATAAAAGTAAACAGGTAACCTTGTTTTGAGTAAAACAGGCAGCAGAGCAATAAACCTCTTTCATATGTGACTTTAAAGACCCACTCAGATCAAAACTGTGTTTTAAACATGCTATTGTGGCATTTTTCTCATGATGGAGGACATAGATGAAGAAAATTAGACTTATAAATGTATTTTTAAAATACTTCTTTACTCAAATTGTTGTAAACCAGGGGCAAATGAAAAAAAAGCCATTTGCAAAAGCTTGTAGTTGTGACATAGTGAACACTGGGTGGGCCACAAGCCGTCTGCTCCACTCTGTTGTTATGTAGACAAAATAGATCCATCTACATTTTAAAATTTCCTCGTCTAAGCTGGTATCTGGCTAAAAAAAAAGCTCACTCATGATTGGTGACAGTATTTCCTCCAAAAGACGTGACCCAAACCGACTCGGGCTAATTGCTGTCGAGGGGTGGCAATCATTTACAATATGGCGGCAGACGTACCAGGAAGTGACGGCGAAGACTCTGGCCTGATTTTGTGAGGCCCGGCGGTAATGCTTGTTATGTCCAGTTCATATAAATGGTCTATGGGTGCAACTTACATGTGATTAAAAAAAAAAGAATAGAATCACTATAGAGGGCAGTGTAGGTGTGCGTTTCAGTATTTGCCACTGACAGCAACATAGAAGAAGCACCAGCCTCGGCTGAGTTTTTCCAAAGCGGCACAGAGGATGAAGAATTACATGTGATTTTTTTCTACTCTATTATCTATTTTTTGCAACTTATATTTGAAAAAATACAGTAGTTTTATATATTTTTATGTCACTCAACTTAATTCTTATCATTTTTGAAAATAGTCAGGTTTGAAAAAAGAATAACATCATATTTATAACAGATCCCACCTGCAGAAATATTTCATACTCTCACATTTTACAGCCGGAGTCGTCCTTTTGCTGATATTGAAATGTTTAATCTGCTGTTGGTTTGTGTTTCTACATCTGCAGCTGGTGTTTGTCCTGGACAGCGGCTCACTGATATTAGAGTGCTGCAGAGAAAACTTTTATTACAGTCTTGTTTAATGATCTGTTACTTTACGAGAATGATTTCCCTTTAGAGATGAAATCAATCACAAAACCTCACATTCAAAAACACTTCATGACTAAAAGTAGATATTGTTTTGGTCTTGAATTTCTTTTACTAGGAAAAGATCCATAACAAACACAAGTAAAACAATAAAAAAAGCAAAATTTCTGACCTTATTTTGTTATCATCTTTCCACCATTACTAAAATGACAGTTTCTTACATTTTCACAGAATTCCTCCATAAACACCACAGATGAGTCAGTTTTGGTTCTTTCATTGAAATTTATTCTGGAGTTCAAAATAAAAATATTTTTTAAACAATGACCCATACGTATTTCTGTTTGATAACATGATGGAAGAATTACAAAAATAATTTAATGTATTCTAAAATCAAAATACAGAAGTAAAAATAACTCCATAATCAATTCTTCTTTTCAATAGCATTTTTTTAATTATTATTTCTGTGTCAGGTTAGGTTTGAGGTTTCCTTTTTATCGTGATGATAGAACTGAAACAAATCTGATTCAATGTCAAGTGCTTATAATTGAATTCCTGCTCTTTAATGAGGAGATGAAGTACCAGAACCAGAAAGTTCAAGACAAAATTGATGAAGTTCAAAACTTTCTCACTTAAACTTGCAGAGTGGGTGGCTGCAGTGGAAACAATGCCATGACAAGAAACAAATTGCAATCAACTCCCCTCTGAGACGTGATTATGTTTGTCTTAGAGAGACAACATTGACTTAAACCATGAATTACCTGGTGAGCAGAACGGCGACATCGTGATGCAGCGGGTGTTCTTCTCCTTTCATGTTGAGCTTCTTTTGCCACTTGCAGAAACTGTTCAAGCTGTTGTCGGCGTGGTGAGTAATCTTTAAATCAACCTATTAGAAACACATCACAAAGGCATCAGAAGGAAGAGAACAAACAGTAAACATGTCCATCAGCAACACAAGATTACAAAAAAAAATAAGATTTGAAGATGCAGCGCAACACCCAACCATTTTTATAATTATAATCTGTTGAACCAAAGAAAATCCTGCAAATTACACAGAAACAGTGACTTGTTGAGATGCTGCAATTTGTTTCAGCTCATTATGAGTGTGATCATTGAACAAAATGCACACACGTTTCCGACTTGAAATGAAATTCATAAAAGAACTGACAGTTGCAATTAATCTATTCACATTCCGAAGGTGCATGCAATTAATTTTATCGGCACTAAAAAAAAAAAAAAATAACTGTTTACTCACAAAGTGTTTAATTGACACCAAAAACTCTCATGTGCAAGGCGCAGACTAATTAATACATCCGAGCAAAACCCACTCACAAGCCTTTGGCTCGCGTACTCGGTATTTTGACGGTTTTATTTCAAAAGCATCAAATTCTCATTAAGATTCCAAGGCAAGGAAGTTTTTTTTTTTTTTTTTTTTTCGTTTAATGAGCATATGTAATTTACTATGTTCTTACAAGCCGCTGCAGAAACACAGGACAGATTATCGTGTGAAAAAAAAATGATTGGACTGATTCTGCTGTCACAATGTTGTATCAACAACAAACTGTAAGGATGAGGCGCAACAAGTCAAGAGGATTTGTAGCACCTCATCTTGACTTGACTCTTATCAAGATTTCATTATACATAACTTTTATTTATTTAGTTATTTATTTATGCTTAGGAACGTGGTTTTTTTTACATGTTCTTTTTTCATTATCCTTCATGCTGGAGGAAATAAATAAAGAAACGAAATCTTAAAATTGTGTTTCTGAGTATTTCTTTATTCAATTCACTGCCAGAATCTGTCATTGGAAAAACTATTGCAGTGCTCCCCGCTCCACTTCATTCCAATGCATCCACTTAGAGACGACTAGATCCATGCACGTCTACTAGTGCTGCCACAAACGATTATTTTAATAGTCGACTAATTACTGATCATTTTTTGCGGTAAGTCGACTAATTTGGTCATGCACAAAGTGGATGTAAAGCACACATCTTATCCATCTTTAGCTTTGAACTAACTAAAAATTAGATATACTGTATAGCATTACCTGCGATAATGCTAGTGTGTGAATGCTGTAAGCTTGCCGCTGAAGATGCTAGCGCTGAAAACGCTGAAATTGATAGCTACAAACGCTGACATTGATAACTAAAAACGCTGATGTTGACAGCTAAAAATGCTGAAATTGATAGCTAAAAACGCTGATGTTGACAGCTAAAAATGCTGAAATTGATAGCCAAAAACGCTGAAGTTGATAGCTACAAACGCTGACATTATTAACTAAAAACACTGACGTTGACAGCTAAAAAGGCTGAAGTTGATAGCTACAAACACTGAAGTTGATAGCTACAAACACTGAAGTTGATAGCTAAAAACGCTGAAGTTGATAGCTACAAACACTGAAGTTGATAGCTACAAACGCTGAAGTTGATAGCTACAAACACTGAAGTTGATAGCTAAAAACGCTGAAGTTGATAGCTAATAACACTAACATTGATGGCTACAAACGCTGACATTATTAACTAAAAACACTGACGTTGACAGCTAAAAAGGCTGAAGTTGATAGTGTAACTAACTTCCTGGTTCTTTTATTTTGGAAGGTGTGTGGCCCTTCATTGTTCCTTTAGAGGCAGGGAAGGCGTGGCAAGTTCAGC
>NC_050514.1:5884611-5884690 GCF_002922805.2 Oryzias melastigma
AGTGGTAGAATGGTGCGGGCGCCATCACGCTACCAGGACTTTCTTATGATGTGAAATGTGGGGTTATGTTGGATGATGC
>NC_050514.1:5885020-5897345 GCF_002922805.2 Oryzias melastigma
AGCATTACCTGCGATAATGCTAGTGTGTGAATGCTGTAAGCTTGCCGCTGAAGATGTAAGTGCTGAAAACGCTGAAATTGATAGCTAAAAATTCTGAGGTTGATAGCTAAAAACACTGAAATTGATAGTTAAAAACACTGAAATTGATAGTTAAAAATGCTGAAGTTGATAGCTAAAAACACTGACGTTGATAGCTATTTACTTTCTAAATTCAGTTATAATGATAATACACGTAAAGTAAATGGTATGGTCAAGCCGGTATGGGATTATAAACGTTTGCTTCCTCCCACTCCCTTTAAGGCGATCTCTTAATGTCTAGTTTGATGCGTCTTTATGGGTGTAAACTTCTGATGATTTATTGCATTGCACATCAACTAACTTTTTTTCTTAATAAACCATTTCTAATCTAATCTAGTTTTAGTTTGCTCAATAAATGTTTACCCTGTTCGGCCCGCGACCTGAGGTGCATTTTGGATTTTGTCCCCCTGTGCGATTGAGTTTGACACCCTTGTCCTTTTTAGATATTGGCTAAAAACTGCATCATCATTATTAAAAGATCACTGGGAATGTTTTTAAAACAGATCAAAGGATGATCAGAGTGAGACTTTAACCTCTAAATTGTGTATTAACCAGGCCATTACCGAACAGCTACATGATGTTGAAATACATCTTTGTTTTGAAGCATTTACAAAATTAAAGAAATCCATTCAGGATGAGGCAACAACATGCCTCTACTTCACAATTCACACCATAGAGGAGATTAGACAGAGGGGGCGGTTGAGACGCCAGCTATTTTTTATGCTTCAGATAGAACTTTATAAGCCTTTTTTTTCCTGAGGCACAGATCTTTATGTTAACTGTTTATCTATTAAAGCTGTGTGTACACATCGGATAAGCAATATTGACTCTGGAAACTCATTTTATTATCGGCACTACAGAAAATAAGCAAATATGGCAAAAAATAAATAAATAAAAAAAATAAAATGAGGAGGAGTAACTATTCCTGGTGCTGCAGCTTATTCAGATGTTTTTGTGTTGTTGTTTTCCTTTTTAATTACACAGAAATGCTGCAGCATCCGTCATTGTGCCTAGAAGATACAAAATAAGGTGTTGCTGACGAAGGATATGGATGAGTCTAGAGTCTTGTGGCGCCACAAAGAAAAGAAGAAAAAAAAGAGGAGCTGAGAGATTTGGTTTAAGGTTCCACTGCAGTCGTCTTTTCATCTATTTTCATAATGTTCCCAGTGGTCTTTTACTGTAATTATGATGTTTTAGCTATATATATATATATATATATAAACTGTCAACATAGTTTCCTCTAGCTTACAGCTCCTCACGCCCCCAACAAAAAATTATCTGTGCAAGCAATCTTGGAGCTATCCAGCTGTACAGTACAGTTTAAGTCAGATCAGCTCAGACGAGGAAAACGAAGATGGATCTCTTTGAATATAAGTGAATGCATAAGAATGGAGCGGAGAAGGGAGGATGTGCTGTGCGATTGTAGTTTCTACATCACAACTTATCTTCAAACTTGATCAAAGTGATCCTCCTCCTCCTTTCTGTATGTTTTTCGGCACGTAAAAACTATATGGCATCAAAACGTTCACCTCGTTCAGGATGTTACATCTAGTACTTTAGGTATTGATAGATTTAACAGTTTTTAAGATTTTATGTAATTTATGCAATTTTTCAGCCCTATTGAAAATTTATGGGAAATTCTGCAAGTCCTTCAGAAATGTTGTGCACTTCTGAAATGAAAGCAATATTAGTATCAAAACTTCCAGCTGGTTCAAGACATTCATGCTTGTACTTTTACTAGTCATATATTTTGCTTTTTTACATTTTTATTTTACAGAATGTATGTGATTTTTGTATCCCCATAGAAATGAGAAGTTTTTCCAACTGGACTTAGAAACATATATATCCAATATTGGTATCAAAATGCTCAGCACGTTCAGGACATTAATGCTCAATCTTCTGGTATACATTCCTCTTATGTATTTTTAAAAAATGTTGCAATTTTTGCACATTTTTTTCAAGAAGTATTTCAAATTCTTGGTGCACCTTTTTTCTATAACCGTAAAGTCCCCCTCTGATGAAAAATCTTGTTTTTTTTTAGTTTTTAGCATTTTTCTTACGAGAGAACAAGTGTTATAAGAAATAATTTCATTTTTACATTTGCTCAGCTACGCCCCTCAGAGGAGATTTTGGAAACAGAGGCTTTAGATCAACATGAACAATGACTTTTTAAGACATTTAGGTTGTGGAGTTTTGGTTAAAACCCTTCATAACCATCAATAAAACACTACTAGGAATGTATATTTTTTAAATTGCCACAGGGGGGCTTCAAGTCCTTTAGCAACTTTAGCATTTTGCAAAAGCTTTAGCTTTATAGGTTTAGCATTTTCAACAAATCCCGTCAGCAATTACAGTTAATTTCTTCAGCAAACAGCTTTAGCCTCTTCAGCAAAAAGCATTCACACTAGCATTATTGTAGTTAATTATTGCATTTTGCATTATTGCAGGTAATGCTACTTTTCTGGTTCACAATGCAGCTTTGCATTTGCTCCTGATTCACAACGAGTCGAATAAAGAAATACTAAGAAACACGATTTTAATCTTATTTTTCTCATGTTCTCTTTTACCAGAAAAATGTCACAAGGACATGTTTCATCAGAGTGAGTCTTTAATGTGTAATAAAAAGTCTGACGGACAATGAAAAATGTAATAATTTAATATGTCACTCAGTGTATTTCTATAATGTTTTGTGTGTTTTCTTGATTTGTTTTTGTTTACAGTGTTTCAAGACAAACAAGAGGAACCATTGAGCCTCAGCAAAACATCAGTCAATTCTATATCAGTGAAAAACATTAGAGGCCTGTTAGAGCATTTAAATGCAGGCAGAAAACAGGATGCATGAACGATTACACTCTTATACATGACCATTGAAAACAGTAGACTGACAGCAGCAGCTTAACAGCTCAAAATAAATCAAAAATCACTTAAATTGAAGGTTTACCTCGTCCTGCTCCAGAAGAATGAGTCGAACAAGCACAACGTTGATGGCATTTCCAATGCTGGAGTCTCTGAACAGGCCTGCCACCTGATAACAAAAATGAGGAAAACATTTAATTAACCCTGGCACCTGCTACAGAATCTATTAACAAACCTGTTTGGCGTCTCTTTTATTTTTGCAGATGAGACAGGACTTGATTCAAAGAAAAGCAAGAACACAGACGGAGACGAGCGAGACAAAACTCTTCAGAAGAATTGCTTTTAATTCCAGGGTGGATCTCTGCCCTCACCTTTACTCTCATTCCATGTTCTATTAGCATCAAATAAAGCCTTCAGTTATCAAGCTTCAAACTGCTGATCTGAAGAAAATCAGCCAAGAAAACACTGATTCTTCACCAACATTCCTGACATTCTCAACAAAACATAGAAAAACAAATCTAACACTTTCAATTTCATCGTAACTATTCATACTGGAGTTATAGACATCTTTATTTATATTTTTATTGCCGTGTCAGTGTCAGAAAAACATTGAGGACATGTTTGAAGAAGGAGGTGGAAATCCAGATTTAGGCTGACCTGTTTTTGCAGCCCACATCATCACCTTCTGATGCTGAAGCTGCACTTTCACAATAAAAGAGTGGAAACTTTTGAGGTTTTAGCTTCTCTTTTCAGTATCAATAAGCTCCAGAAGAAGACAGAATATGGTCTGAATTATTTCGACTATATAGAAATTCATCATATTTACAACTATTTTTTATCACTTTTTCATTTTCCAGCCATAACAAACAAACTGCCAGATCTCTTTAAAAGTTTTCTGATTAGGATTTCTTTTTGATTTTTGTTTTTTTCAACAGCAGCCAGCTATTTATAAAGCTACATCTCTGCGTTTGTTTGTATGTCAGAATTCTTCTTCACAGTCATATTTCATCAGAGAACGGCATTCATAATTCACATTAGACGTTAGTCTACGTGTTCTTGCAGACGATTTCTTTCAAAGTTGCGGCGCTTTTAGGTCGGATGGACTGTTTTTAAGTCAATCCACAGTTTTATCTCACAGATTCTCTTAAGCAGTAGCCCGCATCCCTCTCCTTTACTGATGCGTTTTTTTTTTTTTTTTTTGAAGCTATAATAAAAAAGCAATATTATATATACATTTAAAAAAAGTTTAGAATAATCTTTGCAGCAAAAAAATGGAATGATACCCACGATTATTGAAGAAAATCACAGAGAAAGAACAATTAACCTTCCCTCACAGCGTGAAAAGCAGACTGTACATGTGTGGTAACAAGCAGAAAACTCACAGCCAAGCAGCAAAGTGCCAGCGATCATAACAGAACACAGCAGGAAGAGCATGCATGAGACAAAAGCATTCAAAAGGCCAGTGATGTTTGCAGGAAACAAACAGTCTGGCCTTGTATGCACTGTGACAGAACAATGCATCACAGCTGGGCCTCTTGCTCTGACATCTGACTTTGTGAGTTATTTTACATCTTGATTTCCATGTCGAGGCCGCACCACGGACCAAATAAATAAAACATTCCCTCATTTTTTCAAAAACTTCCACTCAGTTTCTGTAAATGCATTTCTTTCCCTTATTGTTTCCATACATCAAACAAATCACCAGAATTATTCAGATCTTTTTTTTCAAAGCATAAACAGCCTCGGAGGTTTGTGGAAGCGCTTTTGATCGCCTCTGTGAGCCAATTTCTAAGCCAGCTGACTCATTTTTCCTTTGCTGTGCATGAAGCGGATGGTCATTTCTGCTTTTGCTGACTGAAACTATTGAGGATCTTTGTGCTCACATTCCTGCCCTTGACTGTCTGATTATGATTTCTGATAAAAGTTAAGATTTATTAACCTTTTTCTTTGATTATTTGAAGTACGAAAACTCAAGGGCCACAAAGGGTTCTAAAATTTGACAGAAGGGCAGACCAAGAGCGGATGTGTGGAGTGTTTCAGTAATCCAAAAGTAGACAAAAATAGAGTGAAATGGACAAAAACATGCTTCAATTTGAATTGAAAACTAATACATGGGTCATTCTGCCAAAAGAGGTACATTTACTACTCAAAATTCTACAAATTTGAACTTCATTTTTATATAGAATTTAGTAATATACACATTTAATTATGCAAAATGAGTAGTGGTCAATCACTGGTGAATTTATTTATTTTTTACAACTTTCGAAAGTCTGTTATTATCGCTATTGTTTCTTTGCTGTTACCAAAACTCAAGTGCAGTTTGAAAACTATATTTAAAAAAACAAAAAAAAGCAAAAAACAAAGGCACAATGTTTCTTGTAAAAAGAAAACAGGTAATATAGTAGAAATTATTGATTGTGTTTGGAAAATGATAATATTTTTGACAAAAATTAGACCTTTTTTTGTTCAAAGTTGTATTTCTCTAATAATTGTATTAAATATTTTCTATTATTGGTCATCAAATAAAGCTATTTTAATTCTAAAGTTTAGAATGCATTTCACTGAGTAATCAGACAGCTGTTGAGACTGATATGAATGTAAAAATACATTTCAACATCTTTATTTTTCAAAAAGCAGTGGATCAATCTGAGCCAGCACGGTAATGAGAATGGGTGATTGCATCAATTGTTCCTGCCATTGTAATTAATAAAAGTGATCTCAGATAATAGCAAAGGTAGTAAAATGCAAGCCATCATATAAACTAGTTTATATTTTTTTATAAAACTGACTTTTTTTAATTCATTTTAGCGCCAGTTGGACAGAAGTTGGATGTCCCTCAGTGAATCACACAAACTAAAATCATGTTCACGCTTCCCTTTGTGACGCCTGTTCAAGCAGCCACTTCAGTAAAAATTCTATGAAAATAGTGTTTCAGGCGTGAAAAAAATTTTTAAATTCACACAAGTTTCTACAACCATTTTTGGCCTCTATGTACAAAAGTACAAGTATAAGAAGAACAAGAAGACATCCCTCCTCCTTGTCCTGTGTGAACACCCTATGCTAAACTTGCATGTCATGCCCCCGTGTGAACGTAGCATTAGAGAAATGCTGCATTCAAGTGTTGTTCGATTGATCGGAAAAATGACCATCCAACTTTTAAAGCACACATAAATGTCAGCAAATAGCAAAATCTTTTAACACCACACGCATGCGGAATGAATTTCTGTACCTAAAGAAACGTCAATGTTTTTTTATTATGTGTTATAAAATTTGGGATTGGAAAACACTTGCAGCAACTAACGCTAGGTTCACACTGGACGCGGGCGCGGCGCAAAATGCGCGCGGCATCCACACTCTCCTGCAATTCACACCTGACAAGCATTTTTCTGCAACAGTCGACTGGAGTTTCTGCCAGAGCTTTTTTTGATTTGCCATCATGGGTAAATTAATAACCTAAAAACATGACCCCATGTTTCTGCTAAGAAGAACTGCTCTCTGTGTAGTCCAGCTAAATGCTCCAGAGTCAGCCCACTACGCTGCTCTGCTACAAAAAGCATCCACTTGAAGAGAAATAGATCAATTAACGTCTTCATTTTCCTCGTCTGAGCTGATTGTATATACAGCAGATTGTTTAGCTTACTGAGCTGTTATGCTCACCTTCTGCTTTAACCCCATCACAGTATTCATCTTTTTTTTTTTAATAAATTTAGCCGTCAAGGGATTAAATCCCAAAATCTATTTTTAGCTTACAAATTTAAATAAAATTCTTAACATTACATTAAAGAGTCATTTTATGAAATGTTTGGTCATTTTTATGAGACCATATTTTTTTATGAAGTACAGAAAAAATGTTGTGTTAATTCTTAGAATAGAACAGTGTAAGCACACACACACATGCTTTTCCAAGTCTTAAAAAATCTAAAAATACTTCACTCTGCTCTCCTTGTGCTGCAACATGCTCTGTCCCATTAAAACAAAGTGATCTAAATATTCTCCAGGAAAAGGAAGTTGGACAATATGGAGAAAAAGGGCCTGCTGGATCTCGAGAGACCAAATGTTTATGCTGCTTTGTGTGTGAACATCACTCCACCGTGCACACACAGGCTAAAACTACTAAGACCATTGTGAAGCCGAACTCCTCCATTAGCTTCAATGGGAAGACAATGGAGCAACCAAAGACAGAGGAAGATGATGACATGGTTGTCTGGACATGAGTAAGAAGCAGCGGTTTGCCTTCAGGCTTTAGACTGTTGTTTTCAGAACAGTTTTGGGCTTTCAAGTTCAAAGCCGGAGAGTGAAAAACTCCAAAAAGAAGCTTGGGAGGAAGTGGAAATAATGGCTGCTTCCTCTGAGTATTATTGTCTGTAAGTCGGTTAAGCTGTCTTCCTCTCTCTGAGACAATTGCCTTTCAGTGTTTTGTGATCACATCTTACGTGATGCTGCTTCACAAAACCTCACTAAGATAGAAAAGAGGACTCCAAAAATATTCAAAGCTTCAGAGAGAGGGTTCATGGTTCTATGAGGAGCTAAGAGGGACATTATTAGAAAGAAACATGCATGTTTAAAAACCTTTTAGAAACTTTGCTAAAACATAGTGTTCATGTCATTCAGGAGTATGCAACCTTCAACATCTAAAGAACAATGTTTGGTGTTTTATCAATTTATTGTGACATTTTCTGCTGATAGAGGATATGTCTAAATGAAAATTAAGCTTAAAACTGCATTTTTGAGTATTTTTTTATTGAAATTGCTGCAAATCAGGAGCAGACAAAAAATGTTGTTCGGAAAAAACCAAAAGTGTCACGTGGAAGCTACAATGGTAAGAAACAAGCTCCTCCCTCCGCTCCATTCTGATCAGTTTTTAACTTTTATATATTTATTTTTTAATTCTGGCTGAAAATGGCTCAATGGGAGGGATCACACATACATATCGGGTTTTCTGGACCCCTTAAGAGAGCCTGAGGGTTAAGCAGTTCTCTTAAGTTTTGACAGATACACAGACATAAGACACCTCACAGTGGTACTAAATAAATAACATATGTATTGTGAAAAATGTTGTATTGAACCCACAAACGTATTTAAAGGTTCAGTTTTTTATTAAATATTGTTGCATCCCTAATGGGAGTGGTAAGACTTGGGTCAAATTCTCGCGGTCCACAACCCAGAGAGAGCCACAGTCTTACTTTAGAAAAGTACAGCACTGCTTTGAATTTTTGGCATTAATAAAACAAAAAAACAGCTTTTTTCTAAATATGAAATAGTTTATACCTACAAAAAAATTATTAGCCATATATTTGTAAAACTAAAATTAAATTGGAGATAAATAAATTACTCTTAACATATTTTATGAATTTTTAATGCATACTTAAAATCCTGAGATTATTACAAAAATGACAGTCCACCTTAAATTCCAGCACACATTATGTTAGAAGTATGGTTAAGCAGTACTGGGAGCAATGGATTACAAAGTAACAAATGACTGTAATTTGATTACTTTTGTCAGTAACGGAGGAATATAACAAATTACAGAGTAAATTTCAGTTTCTGTTTTGATAGAGATGAATATAGTTGTAACAGTTTTTTGCTTCATCCAACTTTGAGCAGTGGCGTAGATCACATGTGTTGTGGCCTTTTTCACACTGATGTCTGAATCCTAATTAAATCAGGTTATGTATTGAGTCTTTTCCATACTTTTCAAAAGGTTGTTGCTTTAAAAATAGAGTTGAGTGGAAGACAAGAGGATCTTGTTGAGCTGTGTTTTTTCCTTGAGAAATTGGAGTGGAAAAAAAGTAAAATAACAAGTTGTGAATTACTTTTTCAAATAGGTAATGAGCAAAGTAATTCAATTACATTTTCATTTAGTAACAAAAGTAACGTAATCCATTAATTTTTAGAAGTAATTTACCCAACACTGTGATTGGGCATGAGTGAGTTTTCTGTGGCACATGGAGCTCAAAAATCCATCGAATTGTTATGGTATGACTCCCACTGGTATCATTTTTGATCTATTCTAAAAGCGTTCCTGGTGGTCTTTTAATCATGATTATGATGTTTTTAGCCAAAATCAAAAATACTGTGTAGTTTTTGGAAAAACCAGCAGGAAGCCGGCACTCGACCCAGTGGGCACCTTGATCTCAGCTTGACATCAAAATTTTGTCGAGATTTGATCCAATTGAAGGTCAATGTTATTTTAACTTTTGTTTTCATTCCACTGTTTTAGTGTGGGAAACACATGAACAATAGACATTCAATCTCACATGAAAATAAAATTAAGAATTCTGGTTCATATAGTTTGACATCAATTTGATGGCTACGTGTTAAACGTCAAACTGACGTCAATTTGTAATATCAACTTGACTTCCATGCTTCTTGTGTTTTTGAAAGATTTAGGCTTAATTAAATTAATTTAGGTTTAATTCAATCTCAGTATGAATCTTAAAATTATATTTGATGTTTTCTTTTCAATTCAAACTGAATTTGAATCCGATCTGTATGCGTGATTCACTTCCTTTCTTCGCCTACTTTACAACATTATCATTTCCCGACAGTAACTCGGTGATCACAAGAATTTATGTTCTTCTCAACAAGTGAGAGCTTCTCCTGACGATTACAGTGCTTGAAAATAAAAGAACACCTCAAGAATAAAGTTGCACATATGCAACACTGTAATCATTGTTTTCATTACAGACACAAGAGGAAAAGCAAAAGAACACGCAAGAGAGATGCATAACAGACGGCGCACTCACTTTTACTCATACTGATTACTGTTTTAAAAGTAGGTATATAGAAATCATAATGTCTGGACAGCACTGGTTTCTCTTAAGGGATTGGATTTGTTTGCTCTTTTCCAGAGGCTTAAAGCACTTCCAGCGCTTCTTCTTTCCAGCAGAAATCCTGACATTGAATGCTTCATGACTGCTCACTATTCCACGAACATGCATAAAGTTAGCGCATCTAAGCACCTGTGGCAGGTTTTCCAAAGTTTTTACCCGTGATATGGCGGTCAAATCCTGAGGGACCGGGCCTTAACTAGTAATGTCAAAAGTACAACTAGTGATGGAGAAAGATATGTAACTAATAATGTCCTAAAATGTGCACTCGTTTACTAGTGGGTCCTATTTGTGCTTACTAGTTAAGTAGTGACACTCTCAAAAGACCACTAGTTTGTGTAACAGGAAATTTGCAGATAAATCCAATCCATTATTATTCTTGTATAAATACTGAGTATTTTATACCCCTGTTATTAGTCCAAATTTAAAATTCACATGACATCAAAAAGAGGTAAATGTCATGATGTCAAATTGATATTAAAGTTT
Organism: Oryzias melastigma; assembly: GCF_002922805.2. NCBI lineage: Eukaryota > Metazoa > Chordata > Actinopteri > Beloniformes > Adrianichthyidae > Oryzias > Oryzias melastigma. Next base: position 5,895,271 of record NC_050514.1, read on the forward strand.
TCACATTAATTTAATTTGCACATTAAACTTGAATGACTTGAAGTATGGACTTTTCTCTGAGTGACATCAACCCATTGGTGCAATTGGCACTAAAATAAGTCAACGTTTTGAAGGAAAAATTCCAAAGTGTTCTGTTTTAAAATACATATTAATTTTGAATCTTATTTTTATCTGAATTCCATATTCTTTCTTTCTCTAATGACATGGATGACCAAATCAACGCATGCATCTGGTCCTGGTCCGACCCTTTCGTTAAACTTTAGAACCCTTTAAACTCTTTGCCGACCCCTTCTCTAGAGCCTCAGGTTGCACACCCCTGATTTAACCAAAAGGCTTTTCTGCATACAAATATTACAAGATGTACCTCTACAGAAATGCACTTACTCACCACAAACTACTGTTATATCCTTAAAATAATTGATTAAAACATTTCTCTTGAATTTACACTGGCTCAGAAATTATACATATTAATAGCAGCTCAATAGTGTCTGGTAGGCAGCAGTGCCTGAGTCTGCTGCTCTAAAGAACACCGGGAGGCCCCGGATGCTGTGCACACGCCTGTTAAGAGCACAGCGGTGGAGTCACAAGAAAAATAGGCTGAACTGTTGGAGGATGAGGAGCTCCGAGTGATTCAACTTGGCATCAAAGACGATGTATCTGTCAAGAACCCACTTTGCTTTAACATTTCAAGATAAATAATTTGAAGAACATATCTCTGCTAATAAGAGGCGCTGCAGCACTTTTGAAACAGGACTGCACCCCTGCTGCCAGCATAATGATGTGTCAGATGCAACTGCAGTGGGCAGAGCTTAGCAAGGCTTAATAGCAGGGGGGGGGCGCTGTCTGGTTACTGCAGCTGCACCTCACACTGATGGCATGTCATTACATTGGCAGTAAAGGAAAAGAGGTATTGACTGTCGACTGTGTCCACAGTTGGAGCTGCAGGGGTCTGCTGACTGGTATCCAAGCGGTTGCCAAAAGGGATTCCACTTTTTCCTCTTGAGATTAACAATTTATTGTTCAGAGCATCTTCTGCTTCTGATGGCTGCTGAGGGGGTCTAAGTATAAAGGAAGTGAAGTTGTCTTTTTCAGCTTAACATTCACTGTTTATGTGAGTGAACGCTTTCAGTTGTGTGAGCAAATACCAGACATACGAGCTCATACTTTCTCTGCTGCATGCATGCAACACAAAATAAAAATGTATGAAATAAGTTTTATCTGAGGATGCAGGCTCCTTATGGTGGATGCTTCACACAGCCCACTTTTCTTGTAGGTAACCACATTTGTTTCAAGACTTCAAACTCATTCCTTCTGCTGTCCTCTATCAAAGACAGGCAGGTTCTGGTAAACACTCCATGAACTAAACCGAGAGTCACACATCAAATATTTAAGAGTAATTTTTCCCATGGTTAAATCAAACTTCACCTGCCAGTCATTTCAAACGTAGTCTGATACTTCTTGCAGATTTCTCTGTGATGTGTGTTAGCTTTAAATTGACATTTTCTCTCAGCCAAAGTTGTTATCAAAAGTAACAATATATGTGATAGTATATTGTCCATAGAATAAATAAAAAAATGATGGTAAATTGAAACTAAGACTTCAAGCTTTCATGTGCAAGATACTCTTTTTAAGGTATTTTAAACATAATTAAAAAGTGTGAAAACCAGCCTCAGTCACCCCCACCATGGTAACTTTTAACTTATTATAAACTTGACTATAAGAAACCTGAAAAATAAATAGGAAAGTTCTGAACTTATAAAGAGGTTCTAATGCTATGTAAGGTAAAGAGATAAAAAAATACTTTTTTAAATGAATGATCAAAAAATTTTCATTTCTAAATAAAGCCCTGAAAAGATGTCAAAGACCTATTTGTTAGTTGGATGCTGTGCTTGCTTGTCATGTGTGCTTAACTGAAGAATTTGCCTTGAATGCATAAAAGACATTCACCGATCTGAAAAGCTGCCGAGGACATTATAGAGAAGCTCAGTCAGCCCATTAGACACAAAGCCTATAGACTCACTACAAACTGCTTGATACTTGCAAAGATTTCAGACCTTGTTTTTAGATGTTAAAGA
>NC_050514.1:5897514-5911364 GCF_002922805.2 Oryzias melastigma
ATGGTAAATTGAAACTAAGATTTCAAGCTTTCATGTGCAAGATACTCTTTTCAAGGTATTTTAAACATAATTAAAAAGTGTGAAAACCAGCCTCAGTCACCCCCACCATGGTAGCTTTTTATGACATTTAATTTAACTTATTATAAACTTGACTATAAGAAACCTGAAAAAATAAATAGGAAAGTTCTGAACTTATAAAGAGGTTCTAATGCTATGTAAGGTAAAGAGATAAAAAAAATACTTTTTTAAATTAATGATCAAAAAATGTTCATTTCTAAATAAAGCCCTGAAAAGATGTCAAAGACCTATTTGTTAGTTGGATGCTGCACTTGCTTGTTATGTGTGCTTAACTGAAGAATTTGCCTTGAATGCATGAAAGACATTCACCGATCTGAAAAGCTGCTGAGGACATTATAGAGAAGCTCAGTCAGCCCATTAGACACAAAGCCTATAGACTCACTGCAAACTGCTTGATACTTGCAAAGATTTCAGACCTTGTTTTTAGATGTTCAAGACATTTTGAACGTTTTTCTCGTTGTTTGAAGTCCTCTTTGCTCTACACCTTTCCGACTCTGTCTCTAAATCAACACAGTCGAGATGTTTTGTCTCATTAAGAGCTGGAATCTAAAAATAAAGACATTATTATTAAAATTAGTCATTTTTTGTTCTCTAAACTCTTGACAGAAGAAGTTTGATTTAATACAATAAAAATGTACCGAGATCTTATTCTTATTTTGTTCACATTCTGTTCTAAAATGAGTCATTTCAATTTATTTTGTTTTTTGTCACTGTTATTAAAAAGAAAAACTATAATTATGCTGGTAAAACTGAAAAATACAAAACAAATGTTTTGATTTTCTTTGTAAGATTGTTCTTTCCCTATTTTTAGGAAGTCTCTTTTTGTTGTGCAGCATATTTGATTTTGACAACTGAGTTACCACCTTTATACTAATAAGTTCATTTAAAAATAGGCCATAAAAAAACAGAGACTTTCAAACATTTTTAAAACAAATTATTGCCAATTATTAAAAATGCATATGCAAAATTAAAAGAAAACGTATATTGTACAGTTTTCTTTAAATATTTTACATTATGTACTATACACGCTTTGATGAAGAGTCCTTACATAAAACATTACACAACGATGGGGATTATAAAACTGTGATTCTGACGCAGATGTTAAGGTACAGGAGAGGAATAGTCTTAAGAGAGAAAACTCGTGTGACCTGCAGGCACATGTATTACACTCAACATTTAATAAGAGCTCATTAAGAAAGAAAATGTGAATTTAATATTTTATAAAGGAGTAAAGACTGTCTATTTTACCAGAAAACGCTATGAACTGAACCATAAGGTCATCATTGAATTGACAAAATTAAAGGTCTCCTCCATTTACAAAAGAAAAGCATCAAATCATTTAAAATAGTCGAACATTAAGCAAGTTTTATTTAATAAAATGCTTTCATTCATGTTATCATTAGGGTCCTTGCATAAAATGATAGTTTTACACCAATATTCTCTGAGGTCACAACATTTAAACTCTTGCTGCTTTCAATAAATGACAGATTCATCTATTAAAAAATAAAAGATAAAATGATTTGGAGGTTTGTTTTTTCTTTTGCTAAAAACATTGCATTTGTCACTGATAATAGACCGAACATTTCAAAGTGCTGTGTCATTTAGAGCTGGCCGTGAAGGTTTAGTTGAACTCTTCCTCTTCATGCCATGCTTCAGTCTGCATGCAGGACTAACACTTTTATTTTAGGAACAACTTCAGCTGCTCTGGGAAAACTATATACTAATTTTGCTTTCATGATGAGTTTGCATCGTAACAGAGTCTAGGAAGTCAGACAATTTTGAACACACTGTCTACCATCTGCATCCAAACAATTATTACTAATGAAGAGCAATCTACGTCCCTCCAAGACCTCCTCAAGCTCCAGCACCACTGAAATAAAAAACTGGCTTATTAGTATTTCACTTCAGTATGAAACCGAAGCAATTTACTCTCAAAGTCCCCACCAGCGGTCCCGGCAATGACATACCAGGAAGTCCATCACCGTGATGAAGCAAAAAAAATCAACCGTCATTACAGTATAATGTGTGGAAACACTTTGACTTTTACAAAGACGTGACCATTCAGTGAGCTAGAATGTTCTAATTATGTTCTGTTTGTATAACTGCATTTAGATGTGTAAAAACAACAGTGGGCTGAGCTTTATCAAACTAAAATGTGAATGGATTTGACAATAATTCTTGTTTATTTGTTCACATATTTAATTTACACTTGATTATAACTTGAAAATAATTATCAGGTATTTATTTTTGAGTCACACTGGTTGATTTTTTTTGTTAAATATGTCCTGGATTCATTTTAGGTCAGTGAATCAGATCATTCAAAATGAACCAAACCTTCATTCTTTACAGTCCCGCAATCCTCCGTATCCTCTGTACACTCAACTTAAAAAGATTCTTATTTTAGGGGATTTTAATCTACAAGTGGAGAACCCGCTACATCTCCATGCTCTGGATTTTATAAGCATATTAAATAGTATGGATTTTATTTAACATGTTAATGCTTTTCCTCACAAAAGAGGTCAAACAAAACGTTAAATGTGCCATCTCACCCCTGAAGTGACTGCAAACTTACCAAAAACACATGACAAGCATCCACATCCTCCTGTTATTTTATTTTGATAGTCAATTAAGTTCAGCTTTTGACAAAGATGCTCCTTTAAAGCTTATCAAAACAAGACATAATAACATGCGACTCTGGAAAACCCAGGAAATGAGAAAATAAAAAAGGAATTTAGAGCTGCAGAACGCCAGTGAAGGAAAACCAAATTAACCGTCCGCCGCATTATCCCCCATGAAAAATTGACCCAGTATAATACAGCTATCAAAAATCAAGACAAGAACATTTCTCACAGATAATTAAAAACACATCAAAATATTTCTAAAGTGTGATTTTCAGTGATTGATCATCTTATAATAACAGTTTAATCCTGACAAAGCATTTACTGATTGAAAGTGTGAAGAATTTGCACCTCACCTTGGTCACAAGATAGACCCCATTAGCTCTAGTATCTGTCATTATGCTGTAGTAAATAACTCCAATGCAAGGACAAGGGAGAAAACATGCACAACTCTGCACTGGTCAATGCTGCAACAGAATTCAATTTTAACAGAATTCATCCTTTTTTTTACTTCATCCCAAGCTGTCTTTTTTAAAAGCATTTATGCTCTCTTGAGTCTTTCTGGTGTCGTTTCAAACAGGTTGTTCACATCTACTCTGAATGAGATCAATTTGGAAGTTTCAGATTTCAATAACTACAGACTAGCCCTCAAACTGTCATCTTTAAGTACCAGTTTACCATCTTCTGATGCTATTTCCTGTAGGATGAGGTGCTGTGTCATAAAGCTGGAATCATCTCAGACTGGACGGCTAACAAATCTACACCAACAAAGAGGCCGGTGAGTCAATGTGACAGACTTGGTCTAACTGGCATTGTCCTTAGTTAGTTTGAACCCTAACTTGATGATAGACTCTTATTTTGTACAGATGAATGCTGCTCCAAAAGTCACAGAATGACAAGCGGTGTACCACAGGGATCCATACTTGGCTCCAGTTTTTTTTCTTTCTTTTTTTTTTTTTTTAAGGGCACATAGGATTATTTTTCTCCATCCGTTTTAGATATTCATCAATTTTGTCTTCTCTCCCGATGATATGGATGCCCTTGCCCTTTTTTTTTAATTAAAGAAGGTAGATAACTTCTTGCAGCCAAACCTGGACAAAAGTGAGACTTTGGTCCTGAAGCTGAGAGGGTCAGGAATAATCTTAAACATTTACCCATTCAGTCCTCTGACTCAGCAAGACTCCTTGGGGTGTATTTGGATGCTGGTATTAGTTTTCTATCGGGTGAATAACTAAGACCGCTTTTTATCATCTTAGAAAAGCTGTCAGACCGTCTCTCTGTCAGGTCGGTGCAGAGACCTTAATCCATGTACTTATTTCATCTAGATTTGATTACTGCAACGCTCCCCTTTCTGGTCTTCCTAAGCAGTCTGTTCACAACTTCAGTTTGTTCAGATCTCAGCTGCTCACATCATTCTGGTGTTAGCCGTTGCTTTGGCTGCCTGTCAGCTACCATTTTTTTTTCATTTTAGTATTCTTTTATTAGGTTTTTCAATCTGTAAACGGTCTTTCCTATTTTTCAAATATTCTTTTACCTTACAGATCCACCAGAATTCCAGGTCCTCAGGTGCTGGTTTTTTTAATAATTCCTATTATGAGAACCCAAACCCATGTTGAGGCTGCATTTCACCATTATGGTCGTGCTGCTGGAATGGTTTCCCTGAGAGCTTCTGACTCGGTCAGAAATTGAAACACAAGTTGAAAACCTGTAATATAGCTTTAACTAATGTAGGCAGGTGTTTTTCATTTATTTTAGTTATGTATTTTACTGGTTGTGTTAATTTAAAATGTAATATTCTTTGTTGACATCATGAATAATGCATGAAAAGATGCAACCCCTCCTAAGAAAAAGACAGAAAAAGACATGTATTTAGCGCTCACAGATCTCTGACGGGGTGGACTAAAACCCAGAGGGACAGCCATACAGGAGACACAATTTGCATGTGCATAAAATTGGTAAAGAAATGCTCTTGTCCTTAAATAGCTCCACAGAAATGCCATTATGTGAGGTATTTTTACATGACAGCTCCCCATTTAAATAATAACGTCCAACATGGAACGCCTGCTGAGAAATCTAATTCCTGCTGAGTGCAGTGAAGTGTGTCATGAGCCTCCGTTCTCAGTGTGACATGCATTTTTCAAAGGTGTGATTCACAACCTCGATGTCATTTAATGTCTTCCGGTTTTCCACGTCTTTAACCAGTTTTGATGTTTTATGAAAGCAAATTTCATATATTCCAGATGTCACATACTGTATTTTTTGCTGCTTAGAAAGACTTGCATCATATTGGAAAGAAAAACTGAAGAATTCTTTTTGGTTATTTGAGTTTGTATCCAGAGAACATCTGTAACTGTCCGAGGTGTGGGAAACACTGAGGTTTCTGATTTATGGAAAGCGACAGGCGGAACGAGGTGGCCTTATTGAATGGACTTTTTTTCCCTTTTGTTTCTTAACCTGCTCAGTTTGGGAATTGATGTCACTTACAGGGTGAGAAATGAAAAAAGATGCTCCATTTTGCATAAGTGTTGTCAAAATGAAGACAGTGCTATGGGTCATTTGCTGCTGACTCTTGAAAAGTGAGTCCTGGCATTCATACAGATGCTGTTTTTTATTGTTCATTGGAATATTTTGTCATTACAATAATGCTTTTCACATGTTAGTAAAAAGTCAAACTAGGGCTGTCAAATGATCACGTTAATTGAGTTAATTAATTACAGATATTTTCGAGTGTTGTTTTTTTTAAGCGCGTTAATCTCATTTTTGCGTTGGTTGAATACTTCCGTGTAACGCACACCTGGAGGAGCATTTTGCCCCACTCATACCATGGTCATTTAAAATAAGATATTAATATTAAATAAATTATTAGAACTAAAATAAAATAAAATACAAGTCTAAATACTTGAATTTCTCCACTGTTTCATTCCTTCCTTCTTAGATTCTCTTCTCTATTTCTTTTCTGCTTCATCTCAGTCTTTAAAATGATCCAATTCACCCAAACAGAATATAGGAAGCTATAAAATCACTTTCATGTCTTTTCTTCTGTCTACTACCTTTTACGTCACTAGAATTTAAAAAAAAAACTTAAATAAAATACCTCATAATTAGGCAAATTACAGCTATTAATGGGTTAAAAATGTTGAGATCAAAACAGTTTTATTAATTGCAGGTCACAATTAATTAATCATGCAAAAGAAAACAGTTGCATGACAGCACTAAGTAAGTAAGTAAAACCTTAAAAACTGAGGCTGAGGAACAATCTGAACAAACTTTACTGAATAAAAGAATCAGATTGTTGCACAAAAACCATCATATTACGTTTTCCAAATGAGCCATAAGGAGGCGTCCAACCAGGAGAAGTCCAATGGCAGATCCAAACAACTACAGATGAACACCATGTACTGAGATTTAATTATTGCTGGTCTAGAATTCTCGATGTTGCTTCAATCCCAGACATGCAGAGAGTAATGGAAGAATGAATTGAAATTCACTTAAAAACCAACTCTGATCATCTTTTGATATATTTCTTAATCGTTCCCTCTCGTCTTTTAATTATGATTATGTCGTTTTTAGCCAGAAATGTGAAAACCTCTCCACATATTTTCTGCAGAGCAGCCGGAGTTCACTCGAAACTTACTTCTGAGTTGTGGGCAGAATTGTTGGCAAGGAGTGAGTCCGCCCCCGTTTCCCATCAACCATCTGTTTACGTGCTCTCCCGCTAGCTTACAGCCCCTTACACCCCAGTGTAACAAAAATGGCGAGCAATATTGGAGCTATCCAGTGTTGATCCAGATAAAAGCTCAGATGATGAAAACAAAGTCATACATGGAACCATGACTATAACTGAATACATCAGAATGTAGTGGAGCAGGCAGCTTGTGGCCAGAGGATTTCTACGTCACAAAAAACCTCTTTTTTCAATGCTATTGTTCCTGATTCACAACCATTTGAATAAAGAAATACTCAGAAATTCAACTTCAATCTTCATTTTCTTAATATATGTCCTTCATCATGAGAAAAAAATGATACAAGAACATACTAAACATACCAGAAAACATGATTTACTTTGTAAACCTGAGTCTGTAAAAAATATAATGCATTGGATTGAAAACATGGAGCCACTAAAAAACAGAGTCTAGCTGATATTATTCTGAAAAAGAAGCATGTTTATGTAGAAAGAGCTACCAATAATTCCAATGTAAATGTTCAGTACTTACAATGTTCATGACGGCGAGGACGTAGCTTTCCACATTTTTGCTTCCATGGTAGTCCACCATTTTAGGGTCAGCCACCACCAGAGTTTCCACCCACTTCTCTCTGCTCACCGAGCGCTCATGAATCCGTTTGGCTCTCCTGTGCCCTCGGCGCTCCCATCTCTCTCTGCGGCTCTCAAAACTGTGGGGAGAATCTGTGGATAAAACATGGACAAAAGAGTCAAACTCTTCCTTTTCGTGAGAAAAACATAAGAACACATTTAATTTAAATGCAATTATTAAAGAAAATCCGTAAAGATCTCTGGCAGAGATTAGGGACGGATTCATTTGTAAGAATGACTGATGCTGGAGATGTATTTGATTTAAAACACATCAGGGATTCTTTATCAGAATGAGAGAGCTGTGCACGATATCATGCCCAAAAAGAGATGAATGACCAAAAAGAACATTGATGAATTGTTCCTAAAGTCCTTCACGGTTGCTTAATAAGTTAGAACTGCTGAAGACGACGGTACAACTTGATGAATCATAAAGGTTGATGGTATCAGCCCCAAGGTTACTGCTATTCTTTAAATAATCTTTGTTCAGTCAACAATATCACAGTAAATAATCCTTTAATGCAGATATTTATCCAAGGTTATTTATCAACTACTTCTATCCATTTTTTATAATAGACTTATATAGCTATTTCCTGTTCCCAAGTGAGCGGACAACCTTGACTGTGATCATTTGATTAGTTAATGGACAAAATATAAAAGTCTAACATAATGGGCAACCATTAAATATGTGTAATAACTTTAATTACTGACTTCCTGCCTGTCAGGACTGTCAAGTTAAGCAGCTTTGGAACTCATTAGTTAGAAAGACGATAGTCAATAGAAAAATCTCAAAAATCATTTATGTTTGCAAATATGTGTCCAAGGTGACTAATAATCCATCACCTGCAGCTGGTCCTATTTTCTAACAGGTTGCTATAGGGACATGAAACTTGTGATGCGTATTCCAGCACACACAACTGTATAATTGCGAGTAAAATCATTAAAAATGGGGGGAAAAAAGCAGCCTCGGAGATCGCATTAAGGATCGAAGAGAATTACCAGATGCATCTCAGACTATTGACTGTTCCAAACAGCACCTGCATGTAGAGCCGCACAGGGAAAGTGAACCCAGGTAACCACACAGCCAGGATTAATCTTGTAGAGAAAAATGCAAATAAAAGGTCGTCTTTGTTGACCTGCTCGTAAATCTGCACCGATTAGACGGCTAAAAAATGTGCATAAAAAGAAGAAAAGAAAAGACACCGTCTGTGCTTGGTGCAGTGAAATGGTGGAGGTACGGCATTGATTTCATTCAGTTCTTTCCTCTCACAATGGGACTAATAAAGCTGAGTTTCCTCGACCATGGCACGGCAGAATATTGACGGCAAAATTGAGAAGTTATGAGGGGTTGCAATATTCTGATTTATAGAAAATATGCATGAAATCATTATGCAGGTTGGCAAAAATGTGGTTATGTTTATTTTATGTATACAACTAGAACTTTGAAAAAATGAAAGACAAGCAAACCCTTTGAGAGGGTTCTAACCTTTTAACACCTGAGACGTCACACAAAATATTTAACACACTGTAACCTTTCAACCGTTAACACGATCAGCGTTATTCCAGCAGATACTGTAGGAGAAAAGCGACGTAATTTACTGATGTAATTTACTGTCATTAAAAAATTAAAGTAAATCAAAGAACATAAAGCTCTTGTCTTAAGGGGTTAACCTATTAGAAATGCCAAAGAACACAAATAGCTCAAACTGAATTGTTTTTGCCGTTCTTTGCCTGAACATTTTGTTTTATAACTTAGTCACTGGGTGTGTTTGGACACATTGAGGTTTGAAATGAACTAGATTGTACAGTCACTTTAAGGGACATCATGAAAATGGAATGTACCATTATTGTCAGTGTGGTAAGTGGATCATGAAGCTCTTGTAAAGATAATGTAAGCTGCTGTCGTTCAGTACCCTTACACCACACTTAGGTCAATAGAAACTGGCCCTTTGTTCACTAAAAAGTCCATAGTCAATAATAAAGCAAGTTTTTAACCCAACTCTGATGTTAGAATAACTTTTATTTTAGCTTAGGAAAACAAACAAAAAAAAACCTCAGTAAAAGAAAAAACAGAAATTGGGTTAAAGTGAAAACACTACAACGTAAAAAAAAGCCTGACTCTCACCTAATTTACCCTTTACATGTTTTATAAGCTTTCACTACAACCTGTCAATTGCAAGAAAAAAATGTGCATGAACATGTGAGCTGGCCAACTGGGCTGTGACCTTAATATTTTGCCTGGGACACCTGCGTGCTCCACACAGGTTTGCTCATTTTTCACCTGGAGACAGCTTTGTATCCACCCAGTAATGCCAGTTGTGACTAAGGCATTCGGGTTGTTTGAAAAGGGGCTTTTTAAATGTTTTTTTTTCTTTTTTTTTTTTTTTGCTGGGTCTCATAATTATCGGTGTTCTTTCAGGGTCAGTTGAGCCATCTCTGAATTTTTCCACAACAGAATTCCAAAAGATAAAATCTTGTATCTCAAAGGAGATCTAATTATTGGTTTCTAATTCCATCATGAAAGAGCCAAGAGCACTTAATCACGATCATCATTCTCATCATTTGAGCTCAGCCCCTGTGGAGTGTTGGGGAAGATGAGATTTTGTGACTGATAGAGATTTACTTCTGTTTCCACATGTAGCGTTGATGGCTTGTTTTTCTGAATCCTGTTGTTTGATTTGACTCCGCCCTCCAAGAGAAGTGTGGCGTTTGTAGATGGCGTGGGCTTGTGGTGCAGAGGTGTCATCTCTGGACTCCTCCATAGGCTGAATGAAGAATTCTTCATCTGAGAACTTGAACAGACCTGTCTGAAGAAAGAAAATGGGTTTGAGTCAGTGTTGTCATTAAAAATAGGTACTTTGAAAATATTTTTTTAATATCTGTTAAAGGGTGACCGAACCCTAAATCCACTCTTTTTGGCTGTTGACCTCTGTAAATGGGACTTTAAAAGTTCTGTCTGTTGGTCCTTGCCAATTTTTTGACAATTTAAAATATGTAAAAAAGGGCGCTTAATGAAAGCGGGATTCATTCTGCGGTGCTTCCTGCGTGCAGTGTGAACCTGGCGTCAACCTGCAACTGTCCTGTTTGGTTACCCTTTAAGTAAACACAGATGGCTTTAATTTTTGTTTTAGATAGAAATAACATTTAGAAACTTTTTTTTTTCGTTTCTAAATACCCTAAACAGTTACTTAAGCATGCATGCTCCCAGGTAAAGTATTTATATGCCTGTATTTGGAAGAAGTGCTCTGGTCACCATCAAAGCCAATATGATGAAATGCAAAATTCTAAACAATAAGAGTTTAAACCAAAGACCCGAATTACCAGGTATATGCCTCAGGCAGCAGAATCCCATCAACAAAGAGGATGAATAGGATGGACGCTCTGTGTTTATGCACCACCCCAGACTGAATGAGCAGTGGGCATTGAAAGGTTTCACAAGAGGCATAAAAACCTTAAAAGACAGCATAGAGGCAAACGTTTACTTAAACCACATGCACACAAAATGAAGCCGCAGGGCCAGATGTTGCCTCTGGCATCCAAACTGAAACAAAAGTGTTTGTTCTTTCATGTGTGTTTTTTAGACAAATATATAAAAGTCAAAGCTCTTTAACGTTGAGCTAAATGCATATGAATGAGCAGCTGACATGTATAGGAGCTACTGTACTTGTGTGACTCACCAGAGAGTGGCACCAGCTGTGCCAAAGGAGAGGACTATTATATATTTCATTCCTTTTATATAATGAAATTAAAACTGCGATTAAAAGGAGGCGGTCAAGACATTAACATATGTCATATAAGGCAAATAGTAAAAGACTGGTAAGGACTTTATGAGAAAGTTATTAACTCGTCAGACCTGAGGAAGCATTTCAAAACATCAGGTTTTAATCAACCAGATTAATTGTGTAAGCCTCTGTGGAAACGAGGAAAAATAACAAATTAATCAAATCACAGAGGATGATGTAACTTCTCCTGACAGACCAGTACACTTAAAAGATAAAAGCAGCAATCAGTTGAATCACAATTGGCTTGCATTAATGTTCAGCTCAGCATTAGACGTAAAAGTGAGTTCTCAACACGCAGTTGAAGGATCTCAAACGATGGGGCAACAAGAATGGAGTCACGTTGTGAAATAAGTGAGAGCATCCTAGTGCATATATTTGGAAACATTTTAATTTTGCATAGGCATGTGACCAGTGTGGTATAAGGTTTTAATATAGTATAAAAATGTTATTTTTATTAGGCAAAACAACTGAACTTTATGAGACTAAAATGCAAATGGATTTGCCAATAATTCTTGTTTACTAGTTTGTACAAATATTCAACCCTTTCATGCATGGAGGTCAATGTGTCAGAGTACAGAATGCATTGATAGCAAATATGACATATGCCATAAGATACCAAGCAAAGAGAATATTCTCAGTTCAGAAATAACAGTTCGTAGATTTGATTTGAAGCTAGATCCTATGATGATTGATGTTGAGTTCAGGTATTTTTGTTACACTATTGTCAGTTCAGAGACTGTGGCTATGTCTGAAATCCTTCCTCACTACATAGTGTGTTTGCCATGTTGTAGTGCTGTCCAGATCTACAATTCCAAAATCGAGTGCTCTAGAAATCTCCCAGAAGTCTTTGCGGAAAACTAGCGTGCATCAATGCTCACTAGATAAGCAAATATAGACCACAATGCATTGCGGTTGAGCAATTTTTGCAAAAAAACATGTTTAAATTGAATTTTTTAATCAACCATGCATATTTTCCTCATCAGAACACAGTGGAGCCACAAGTAGAAATCACAAAATGTTCGTATTTATTCGATTTTCACTTTGTGAAATTGGTGATGTCACATTCGGCGATTAGAAAAATGAATGAAAAATAGTGAGCATGGTGTCCTGCACGATATAGTTTTTTAGTAGTAATGGATTGGGGTGGGAATTGGGACATAGCCATCATCTTCAGTACCAGGTATTTATGTCTGAGTCACACTGGTGGAAGTTTTGGATAAAGATGTCTTAGATCGATTTTTAGTCAGTGAATCGGATAGTTCAAAATGAACCAAAATCGACTATGAGTCGTATTAGCAATCACAAATGATGATGTGAATCAAACTGTGGTAAAAATAATTTTGGCCAGCTCATTAAATCATTTTTTCTTGGTCTGTGGAAGCCCACAGTGCAAATCTCAAATACTAAAACAACTGATTTTAGATTCGAATGATCCCAAAAGACAGACAGACTGGTATGATTTCTGAAACTTCTAGTTACAGTGACCTCAAACGCCTTGAAGAAATTGCCTTATACATATTTTTTTTCCTCCTTAATTTATTGCTGTGTGTAATAATAATAATAATAAGTAGCAGCTGGTGAGCAAGAGGAAGCCAGGCTGCAGAACGATCTGCAAATTGAACTTCTTCATGAATTGTGATGGGCAGCTGCTGCACTGGACGTCATCAAAACAGTCCTGGGTGCATCTCTGCAGGGGTTCATGTTAGCTTGAAAACAAAATGTGCTCACCATCATTAATAGGATGGTTAGAGACGTATTTCAAGGGTTTATGGGAGAATTTGCATTAATATAAGCAGCTACTGGAGTTTTAGGCTCTCGCAAGAAAACTTGAATGTGCAAATCAAAAATGAAACATTGGCATAAATGTTTTCCTAGTTCATTTTTTATTTGTGTTATCTTGTCTTATGTGTCCATCAAAAGCTAAAATAGAGATCACATGTTTTTTTAATACGACATTGAAGCTGAACGTATTCTCTAAAGACAAACAACAGTGCAAAACAGAAGACGCATAAAAATACAGCAAAAAGTCTGATGACTGACAGTTTAGACAGATCAAGCTGTCTAATGTGTTATGGGAGCTGAATTATGCTGGATTAAAGTCACAGACACATTCCGGTATCCATTTCCTTTTTCCTCTGACCAGTCTTGACTGCCTAAAGCTCCAATTAACTGTTCTTCAGCCGTCACAAAGCCCCAACGACGCTCAGGCAGGGAGGCTAGCATACTAAACACAACAAAGCAGACGCTGAGCGGCACATCGTGTTCGACACATTCAGCAACGGCAATAAAGCAGCTTTAAAAAGTTCTTCCTGCTGCAAGTCTGAGCTGTAAAGCGCTGCTGCAGAACACTCACACATCTGAAGAAGCCTCTCGTTTCTCGTCTTTGGGAACACTCCAACTGAAGAGATTATGATAAACCACAGGTGAAATAAAATATGAATGTATTTTTCTTTTCAATGAACCTTTGCGTATCATCACAACATCTTCATGTCTCTGTGATCTACTTTATCTGTGCATTTGTCTTCTTGTTGCTGCAGATTACACTTGGTTCCTCTGACATAACAGAGAAAAGGTATGAACATTGGATCATCTTCTGATCTTTTATTTATAACAGCATTTGTTTTCTAGGACATAGTTTCTGCAGAACGGCAAGTTCATCAGAAATTCGTCTCCAAGTTGTGAGTGGAACTGTCTTTTTACATGTTCTCCCGCTAGCTAACAGACCCTCACATCCCCAACCTAACATTAAACAAAAACAATAAAAAAAAAAAAGGAAGCAATACTGATGCTATCCAGCCGTACAGTCTTGAGCCAGATGTCAGCTCGGACACGCAAAATTAAGACATGCATGGATCTATTTGTCTACAGGAGCAGAGCACGGAGCTTGAGACAGTAGTGTTTTCCTATTGATTTTTTGCATCTTGTGTCATAACATATAAATAAAATATAAATAAATATAAATATAAATAAAATACTCAGAAACACAATTTTAAGCTTAATTTTCTTTAAATATATTTATATATATATATATATATATATATATATATATATATATATATATAT
>NC_050514.1:5911819-5918862 GCF_002922805.2 Oryzias melastigma
CATTCTCACTCCCATCTCGTCCTATATTGCTTTTATTCAATATTTTCTGTCAGTTTATTGTTGTTGCTTTTATCTAAAGTGTCTTAGAACTTGTTATTGTTTTAACAAATATTTCAATATTTGCAGTGCCTCCTGAAATTTTAGCCACAGCGTTTCTGCTATTTTGTATTTTTATATTTGTTTATCACTGTTTTTTCTTTCATCTAATGTGTGTTTACATGTCTTTTGTTCAGCACCCTGAGTTCAACAGCAAGATGATGAAAAGTGTTAGATAAATGAAGTAATTTATTTATATGGACGTATGGTTCAGGCCTCCTCTGCGTCACTTTTTGATGTTTCCATTAAATCAGGGGTCCTCAACCTCCAGGCAGCGATCCGGAACCAGTCCAAGGGCCACTTGGTACCGGGTCAGAGATCTGGTACCAGTACTAGTTCCGTTTCTATTTCTGCATCCGCTACCACGTCCCGACTTTTGGGGACCCATAATTTAGATACCGTGTCCAGTACCGCGTTCTGAGGAAGGAGGACCCGTGATTTAATGGGAACAGCTATCACTTCAAAAAATGAGTTGGGGACACCCAAAACATCAAAAAGTGATGCAGAGGGGGCCTGAACCCCGAGTTGGGAGTAAGAATTTGCAGTGAAAACATGTTAAAAACACCCAAATCATAATTTATAATTCTGCCATTGGAAGACAAGTCTTTGTATTGGTTTAAAAGCTGTGCACTCTGTTCAATGAATAGCATCCTCTCAGCCTTTTATCAGGGCCTGCCTTGTAAATGTCAGGGTGTCTGTGCACCGCTCCTGTCTCTGCATCATTTATTGTACAACCAACTCCAAATTGAGTTCTTAGCTTAAAGTATTCTTGGCATGACCTGCAGCGAGAAGGGATCTGGCGTCTCCCCCTCTTGAAGGATTACATTTTGATGGAGGGAATACATATTTATGAGTGGGAGTAAACAAAATGCAGGTTATTTCTGAGCCACGTCGTCGGAAAAATTGTAGTATCTAAATGCGGATCGGGCACAAAATAACACAACAACCTTAAGTCTGACAGTCAGCAACTGAAGTTACAGTGGAGTTAAAGTTCTAGGACACTGTTTGAATCAGAATGTTTTTATTTTTTTTGCCAGGATCTTTTCTAAAATAAATAAAAGCATGTCTGTATTTATTTTCGGTCCAAAAATGTTCAAAACCTTCAAATATTTGAAGTTGTCCAGTACGATAGCTGTTCTCATCATCTAATACAATGTTTTTGTATGTAAAAGTCCAACAAAAACCTTAACCCTAACTATTTGTAAACACAAAAATGATTCCGCCCCATGAGGAACTTTTAAGACAATAACGACCAACTGATGTTTTAATATTGAATTGTGGTCATCTGCGGCTCTTTAATGACTTGGTTTGATGGTACTTGTGGGAGTAATTCCAACAGCTGTTTCCTTGATCCTCGGGGTAAGAGCTTCAGAAGCTGCACCCCCGAATCCAGAGCAGGGCAAGAGTTCAGTGGTTGTTTATCTGAAGCTACATCTGGACCTGCAGCTCTGCTTATGGAGTCATGTTTCTGCTAATGCTGCTCATAATGTCCCATGACTGCAGCAGTAATATCCGCTCTAAAAAAATGAATTATAATAATGATAAGATATCAAACCAGCGTGCAGATGGCTCCTTATGTTTTGCAAACTTGGAAAATTTAACTTTTACTTTTTCACTTGTTGATTTACTAAAGAAAGATGCTTATTCCCTATTTGTTCACTAACCAGCTGTATTCTTGCAGAGTACAGAGTCTCATTGGATAAGCAGTTGTCTTTTCATAATGAACCATATGTTTTTAAATCAGGACAGACTGAAAAGAAGGCGATCAAATCCTTTTGTATACACAGCGCCTCTCAGAATCAACGCTTCTGTAAATTGTGCAGAATAAGGTTTGCAAATGTAATGCTGGAATAATCACAAACGTCTCCGGAAAGTAAATCGCTTTGCTGGTCGCAGCTGTTTCCCCAAATTCTGAATTACAGTTCCTTTCACCTGTGCAGGTCAGTGTTGCCACAGCAGTGATACAATCATGACTAATGAAGCATACAGGTGCAGCTCAATAAATTATTACCAAAAAATGAATCACTTTGGTAATTCAGTTTTAGACATACTTGCTTTTTGCTAGATATTTTACACGAAAATACTTTTCAATTTCAGTTTTTTTTTCTGAATATCACTTAAAACTAACATAATCTGTATTTAGTGTCTCAGAAAATCTCAGTATTGTGACAAATGTCTATGTTGGGAATTCCTGGTGACAGCTGACAATTGGAAAATCATTTTAAAAACAAAATGTCTAAGCCTCTGTGTGGATCGATCAGCCTCACTAACACGATGAAGACCCAAAGACTGTACATGAGAACTGGACTGAGTGGCCCCTTCCTCCTGGTGTTCCAAACATGAAGTACCTGCTGGTTTCAACATGCTAAAATCCCATAGACTTCTATAGAGAAATAAACAGCTGTTACTTTCTTACTCTGAAACCTTTTTAAAACACGTTCTCACTAATCCAGATTTTTCAAGTTATTCAAGTTATAAACTGATCAATCGGACGTCTCAATAAAAGTACGTAGTGTCACAATGACCATTCAAAATGTTTGATTGACAGAGTTCTAACAAGCTATTTCTGATTGGCAAGAAGGGTTGCCATAGAAACAGTGAGCAATACCGACTAATCACTGCTTATGGCGTCTGGCTCCGACGTGAAGGTGTCTCAAAGTTATAAAAATAGCAACTGAAATAACTTCATATGGTTGGAGCCAGAAGTAAGTCAATTTCAATGAGTGATATCCTACTCGCTCCGTCCAGTTCTCATAAAGTGAAAACTGCTTGTTTAAAAGGTGTCAGAAAGACTTAAAAAGAAGAGCGAGACACAGATGGTCATTAAAAAAAACACTGGCTCCAGACATGGGACTTCAAAACTTTGAAGTTTGTGACTGAAAATTGTGCACTCACAACAGAAATGACAGCTGCTTTTAAAAAGTCTTTGAGTTTTGCTTAATCAGTCAGCACATGGAATTTAGCAATAGCTTTGATAGCATTACATCACCCCAAAACCAGAGAAAAGCTAAGAGGAGTGTCTTATCTGAAGTGTGGACAAAGAAATTAATTCATATTTGAAAGTTCAGCTTTACCCTCAGATAAAATCAAATACTATAGGTGTAACATCATTTTAACAACAATTAGATTCAATTATTGTGGTTGCCGTTTCAATTTACTATCAATTTTGGTTTCGTTTTGAACTGATCTAATTCAATGACTTAAAATGATCCAGGACATCTTAAGCCAAAACGTCAACCAGTGTGATTCAGAGATAAATACCTGGCACTGAAGTTTTCCAGATTTGTTGTATTTCTTACAAAATAATCAAGTATAAGTTAAATATATGTACAAACAAACAAGTAACACAACTTTATGCGACTCTCTGCAAACCTGCTCCCTAATTAAGACTGTTTCAGTTTAATTCGGTATGTACCCATACAGATTAGGGCTTAAGGATCATGATTCTCCTGTGACTGCTCGGCCAAACTGTACATAAACCTCACAGAGAATGCATGGAGGTCCATGAAGAGGAAGGTACTGCATGTGACATCTCCCCCAACAAGACAGTACTTACGCCCCTCTCCAGAGCTGCAGTTATAGGTGATAGACACAGTCCTTCTTTTCAATAGAGGTGTGTATTGGCAAAAGTCTACTGATATGATACATGTCTCAAGATACGATACATATCGTGATATATTCCAAGACTGTATCAGAACAACTTTTCACTTTTTTTTAAGGGCATGGCTTAAAAAATCGTAATATTATTTGGTCAAATTAATTTTATTTAGGATCACAACAATAAGCACTGCAACTGTTCACTGACACTGGCAGCAACGTGACACAGAGTTTCAGTTTGGTACTCATCCCAAGTAAAAACTAAGTAGTTCAAGTCTCATAACAACAAAAATCATGAGGCTGACTGAACATTTAACACAACCTGGTTCCCGTGAGATCTTGTTGATGTTTTGGTGTAGAGCTGTTTAAAGAGGCTCAGTGTGCTGTGTGGCCAACTAGCGGTCAGGGGTCTAGGTGGAAAACAAAAGTAAAAGTAAAAGTGAAGGACGCTGATAAATAATTAATCATATATCATCTTGGAGTAAGAGGACTGGCATTGGAGAACCTTTTCCATAAGTCTTGGGGAACACATATCCTCTTCTGCCCCCTTGACATGCGGTGTGCCACAAGGATCAGTTTTAGGTCCTCTTTTATTCTCCCTGTACCTGTTACCACTTGGCTCTGTAATAAGAAGATATGGTGTGTCCTTTCACTGTTATGCAGACGACTGCCAGTTGTATGTGCCTCTTAAAAATAAGAACTTGTCTATGGAAACACTCCACAAATGCCTTTTAGATTTAAGATCCTGGATGAACCTAAACTTTTTAAGTCTTAATGACAACAAAACTGAGGTGATTGTTTTTGGTGACGGCTCTGGGTCACTCACTGGTAATCTTGGCTCTTTAAGTAATTACGTAAAACCTCATGTTACTAATTTAGGAGTAACGGTGGACTCTGAGCTGAGACTTGACAAGCAAATTAATTTAGTTGTGAAGTCGAGCTTCTTCCACCTAAGACAGCTGGCAAAGGTTAGACCCATCCTGTCCTATCAGCAGTTTGAAAGAGTGATCCACGCCTTTATTACCACCAGCCGGGATTACTGTAATTCCCTGTATTTGGGAGTTAACACTTCTAGTGCAAAATGCGGCTGCTCGTCTTTTAACTAGAAAGCGTAAATATGATCATATCTCCCCAGTCTTAGCTTCACTGCACTGGTTATCTGTTCATTTTAGAATTCATTTTAAGATCCTTTTATTTGTTTTTAAATCCTTACATGGCTTGGCACCTGTTTACCTCTCTGAGCTGCTGCAGCCTTATGTCCCCTCCCGTCCTCTAAGATCAGCTGATCAGCTGCTTTTGACAATTCCCAAATCAAAATTCAAACTTAAAGGGGACCGTGCCTTTGCTGCAGCCGCTCCCAAACTCTGGAACGATCTTCCAATTTATGTAAGAGAGTCCTCGTCATTGTCTGTTTTTAAGTCTCTCTTAAAACCCACTTTTTTAATTTGGCTTTTAATACTCAGTGAAGAGGCCGCCTCTATTTTATCCCTCTACACTCCATTTTCTCCTTTTAATGTGTTTTTATTTTTGGTGATGTGTTTTTGTTTTAAGAATGTACTCTTATAAGCCTTTTATTGTACACTCCTAATCTAATTATTTTATTTTGATTCTTTATATGTTTTTATCCCTTTTTTTTGGACAGCACTTTGGGTCTGAACGGGCAATTTAAGTGCTTTATAAATAAAGCTTATTATTATTATTATTATTATTATTATCTTGTCATTATTTATAAAATCGATACAAGTATCACCAAATGAAATATTGCGAAATTTTGCCAAATCGATTTCCCCTGCTGCCAAACATTTCAGTAGTCAAATGTTTTGTTTTTTTGATTATATTCACAATATTAATTTATAAATGTTGATTTTATTTTATTGTTAATACAAAACAGAAATTCATTAAATTTTTCACAATTATTATAATTATTTCTTTTAATGATTTACATGTTTGTCAAGTCTAACAGGATGTCCTTTAGAACAATTAAAACAATTAAAATTCAATTCATTTAAGTCAGTTTGGTTATTTTGTGGTTCATGCAATCCAAACACCACAAAACAACAAAACCGCCAAATTAAGAATGCCCTGAAGCCGGGGGAGACCCAGGCCTGGCAGGGCTCCACCAATGTGGAGGCCATGTGTCTGCTGACGAGTGCATTTGTGGGTGTGTGTCACACTCGCTTTGGAAATTTTATGTGACAATAAATTACAGATTAAAAGTCAACATGTGGGTGGCAGTTTGCTTCATCACAAGTGATAAAAAAGCTTTTGGAAGAGGCCAAGTGTCAAAGATTTCCTGGGCGAGACACAGCAACACAGCTGCTGGTGCATTCAATCGTCAAATCCCAGGTAAAAGAAGTTTTATGACTAAATCTTCAACATAAACACATTTATGAGCAGAAAAAGACAGGTTTTAGCATTGTGCATACATCAATAAATAAAAAAAGAATACAAATACAAGATATTTCTCCATTCTACTTTTTAGAGACAACTAAACAGGAAAAATATAAACTTTTGTAACACCCAGTAACTATAACAGAACTCCTAAAATGCCTTGAAGCGCGTTCATTTGACCTCAGGATAAACACTTCAGGCTCTAGTGGTCATACTGATGGCAAATCCCTTTCTTGTTTGCAAAAAGGAAGCTCTGCAGGAAATCTTCATGCTTTTAAATATATATATATGTATGTGTGCAGCACTAAGCAAAAATCCCCTGTAACAAATATGCTTCCTGAATAATGCTGCTGATTGAGTGCATTCTTACATAATTTTCTTACCTTAAGCACAGCACGGATCAACTTGCTACTTGTTATTCAAATCCCACTGGTTTTTTTTAAATCTGAAATGAGATTGTGCTCACTTTGACATTCCTCAGATCACAAGTTTATAAAGATTTTTCAGCTTTAGTGACGTGTTGAGGTAAACACATTTAGCTCCTATTTAAAGGACAGGTTAGCACCTCCTGCAATCTGTGGGAAATTAAAATCCACCTCAATTAATATTTACAAAAAAATGTGCATTTCATTTCATTTACTTAAATGATTGTTTGCTTGAAAGGGTTAGTCTGGTGCTCAATAAAAGGCCCTCCAGCGCTGGCATTTCACTTTAATTTGGTCAAGCGCGTTGAGAAAACACAAACAGCTAAATGAGTCTCAAAGGGAACTAGACCTGCTTGAACTTTAAAAACAAACCCTTAAAGAAATTTATAGAATCAATACTGCATTGATTACTAATTTAAAGCAAGCAGTGGAAGGTGAATGAAAAGTAGAGTTTAGACTCACAAATGAAACTTTTCAAACGTCTGGGAAGCACTCCTTCCTGTGAATGTGAAACAAGCTGATCCCTTTTGCAAC
>NC_050514.1:5919774-5921447 GCF_002922805.2 Oryzias melastigma
TAGAAGAC
This sequence comes from Oryzias melastigma, assembly GCF_002922805.2. Lineage (NCBI taxonomy): Eukaryota > Metazoa > Chordata > Actinopteri > Beloniformes > Adrianichthyidae > Oryzias > Oryzias melastigma. Next base: position 5,919,783 of record NC_050514.1, read on the forward strand.
TACATACTAGAAACTCATTGTCACAAAAATAAAGATTAACAGGATATATTGAAAATGTTGTTTTCAGTGAGTCAGAATCAAATTTTCTTCCACATATGGACAATATTTGGCTTTTCTAGCTCTTGATTACGGTGGCCCTGAAGTGCAAACCAAACCGTCACATCACTCAATAAAAATACATATTATAATTCACCATAACAATTAAAATATATCAAAACAAATAATAAAAAATGGCGTTACATTTTAAAAATTATAACAAAATTCTAGAAGCCAAAACACAACACGTCTTTTACCCCTCTATTGTGGCTGTTTTAAAAAATGTAAAAAGTCCCTTAAAGGAAAAATTAAGTAAGTAGTAAAGCTACAAAAAAGTAAATTAATTAAACTTTATTCAACTAATTCACAAACAGTTGATGGATGGTATGAATCATTCAACAAGAATCCTAACAACAGCAGGCATTATTCTCCAGTAATCCTTTGTAGTTTATCAACCTCATACTGACACATTCGGACTTCATTTTGAGCTTCATTTATCACAGAAAATTAATTTATTTTCAGTAACCACATCCAGAATTAAAGATACCTTAAGTTATAATCCACTGGATTATAAAGTAGATGTTCTATGTTTGAACAATTTCAAGGATTTAAAGTGTTCCTCATGGTTTTAATATATGGTAGGAATCACTTCATGAGCTCTGATTTAGTTTTTTTTGTTAAATTTCTGAATTTGTGGCTAAAATGCAACAGAAACAATAAAATAAACTGTTTTTCTTTTTTTTTTATCTTTGATGACTTTACACTTCCTCCTGCATTTGCTGCATTGACATGATCCTATGGTGTTAGGAAGTCTTTTATTTTGAAAGGAAGTCATGCAAAGCTCTGTCAGAAGTTATTAACTACTTCATATTTTAAAAAAAGCCATTTTATGTTCATGTTTATGTTTTATTTATGCAAAAAACTCAGTAGTTTATTTAAATGTATCATGTCAAAAACATAAACCTGTATCTTATTTTTCTGAAGGGTGAGTGAAGACTTTGTGGCTCCTCCTGGGTTTTGGTTGGCGAGAAATCGACCTGAATGGCTCTTTACAGGAAATGGTGAAGGTTGCAGACTCCAGGTGGAGGACATCACTGACTGGATGATGATGGATGAATATTTCGTTTTGTTCAAAAGCGTCTTCAATTAATGCATAATGCTAAAACTAATGCTAAACTTTTTATGATCAGCATGGAGCTTATCCAGTATCACTTCCTGCAATATTATTTTCAGTTAAAATGATGGACAAACGTCATCCAGTGTTTCAAAGTACCTACCGCTTTCTTATTTTTTCATTTTTTAACATTTTGTTTTGATTTCTAGAAATTACTTTTGTTTTCCAAAATGTTTTATTTTTTTATTTATTTTTTTAAGTTTTTTTATTATTTTGCTTTGATTTCTAAAATGTACAGTAATGTTATTTCTTTATCATTGTTTTTTATAGTCATTGTGATCTTTTATTATTGTTTGCGTTGAAAGATTTGTTGGTGTGATTTGCACTTCAAGGCCACCGTACCCGAGTACCTGGATTCTGAAACATCATACTAGAAGGTTTTCAGCTGCTTGCACTCTAACCTGCATCAGAGCAAAACTCCGCACACAAATCTCTCAACTTTTGTCCATCAATCA
>NC_050514.1:5922051-5934324 GCF_002922805.2 Oryzias melastigma
GTTTCCGAAAAATACACACACCAATCCCCACCATCTACTATCCATTTAGTATACCGTATTTTCTGGAGTATAAGTTGCAGTTTTTTTTCATAGTTTAGCCAGGGGTGTGACTTATACTCAGGAATTACTATTTGTAATTATTTTAACATACATAGCCTCTTTAGCAGCTGTTCCTGCTAACAACCAGTGGAGGGGGCTATATGTGTGTATCAGTATTTGCCACAGTCAGTGCCAGAAGAAGAAGTGTCGTCCAAAACAAACACGGAGGAGAATATGATTGTTTTCCTCTTATATTTTGATATTTTTCTTATTTGTATTGAAAGATTATTATTCTTGTTTTTATTTTTTTGCTCCCTCTGACTAATGTAATCAAACTGGGTTACAGAGACACAGAATAACAGGTAAAAGCATCATCATTTAGGCAGCTCCAGCAATATAGGACCGTAACAATCGCTGTAAGAAAAAACGACTGAAACATTGCATGAACCAGACATAGAGACATGATTTTGTAGAACTTTTTAAAATAAACAAGCCTAATCTCTGGATATCATCTTCTGTGCATTATAAATAATATGTACAGTCAATGCTTCCATAGTCAATGCTTCCATGTAGCGATGAGGCAAAAAACTTGATGGTAGTTTCTTCTACATGTGACAGGAGCGTCTAGTTTCTAAAAACATTTTTGAACAAGCATCGAGGATCCAATTGACCTGTGTCAAAAGAGGTAGCGGATATGAGTTTGATGTGTGTCAAAAAAGAGACATTAGTTGTGAGTTTGATGTGTGAATCATGTTCAATGTTAACGCATTGGCTTGGTTAGATTTCTTCTGAAATGTCAGACATTTCTCCCAAAAGTGCGACTTATACTCCAAAGAGACTTATACTCGAAAAAATACGGTAAATGCATCCATGGAAACACATCAAATATACAGTATCATAACAGGATGCACACAGAGGTTTGTGTTTTGCAAGGTTGAGCCAGCAGTGTGTTTACAAAAGTTAGCAATAATGCTATGAAATGTTAAAAAAAAAAGATGGGAACTTGTATCCCAAAAAAATGCGCCACTCTCCAACACAGCTCCCTGTCACCAGCTAACAAAAAGATGTGCTGCTGAGCCCACTTCCTAAAAAAAGCCCGACCAGATCCAGGCATGGGGCCCACCATGGCTCCAGAGTCCTGATCACCTCCCCATCACTGAGCCAAGAAACAAGCCCCACAGTAGGGTGCCTGCATGATACTCCAGGCAGGTCACCAGCTGACCCCTCAGTTGACTCAGGACAGAGCCAAGGACAAACCTCCCCACCAAGCATGGGGCCACCAATGAGAGGCCCCCAAAAAGGATTGTAGGCGACGAGGGAAATCATAGAATGGCCCAGCGCATTAATGGTCCAAGAAAAACAACAGTGTAATTTTTGCATTGACTTTTAAAAAAACCTCATTACTCGTGTATTGAGTGTTTTGTGAATTTATTTGAATGTAGAATTCAGCTAAGTCTTGTTTTTACGTTTTACCTGACCGAAGAATGTGTGAAGTGCAGTTTCTGCAGTGGAGTGAGGTGACGAACAGCGGTTCAAGGAACACTTGATGGCTCATATGGAATTTTCTATCTGTAATGATTCTCCTTTTTGAAGTGGCCCTGCAATTCATCCTTGTGGAGGCTGCCAGTAAGAAGAAAAAAATGTCTCAATTCTGCAACCAACAAACAAATGCTATTTTGTTGCAAGGTAAACATCCGTTCCAAAATTTGAAGGATCATAGAAAAGCAAATGTTGTACTTCCTTAAATGACCATGGAACCCAGTGTCAGTAAAGGGCACAGCCCCTAAAACTAAAAAAAAACAGAGTTTTCTCTAAAAATATGAACACTCACTGGACACTTTATTAGGCACACCTGCCCAACTGCTCTTTAATGCACATTTCTAATCACATGGCAGGAACTCAATACATTTAGATATGTGGACATGGTCAAGACAATCTTCTGCAGTTCAAACTGAGCATTAGAATAAGGAAGAAAGGTGATTGAAGTGTCTCTGAATGGAGTATGGTTGTTGGTGCCAGATGGACTGGTCTGAATATTTCAGAAACTCCTGATCTACCGGGATTCTTACCCACAACCATCTCCAGAGTTTATAGAGAATAGTCAGTAAAGAGAAAATATCCAGTGAGTTGAAGTTCTGTGGGTGGAAATGTTTTTATCAATGCTTCAGGCTGGTGGTGGTGGTATAATGGTGTGGGGGACATTTTCTTGGTACACTTTGGACCCCTCAGTACCAACTGACCATGGTTACAACACCACAGCCTACCTGAGTATTGTTGCTGACCATGTCCATCCATTTATGACCACAGAGTACCATCTTCTGATGTTATTTCCAGCAGGATAAGGCGTCATGTCATAAAGCTGGAATCATCTCAGACTGGTTTCTTGAACATGACAATGAGAGACTGGCATCATGGATGTCTAGCTGACAAATCTGCAGCAACTGTGTGATTCTATCATGTCAATATGGACCAAACCCTCTGAGGAATGTTTCCAGTACCTTGTTGGATCTATGCCACCAAGGATTAAGGGAGTTCTGATGTTAAAAGGAGGTAAAACCCTGTAGTAGCAAGGTGTACCTAATAAAGTGGCCGGTGAATGCACCGGTATGTTTAGAATAGTTCCAAAAGCTCTTTTAATGTAATAATATCCAGTTTTTAGGAGGTGTAAACAGCTGTTTTGTTCTAAGTTTTGGTCCAAGTTAATTTGAAGGTGAGTGGACTGAACAAAACTTTTGCTTTAATCTATTCTTTTTCAAAATCCTGTGGATAACAAGATCCATGGATCTAGTGTATACATGTTGATGGTTGCTGTGACTCACTGAATAGCTCGTCCTTTCCCCAAGCATTTGAACTGCTATGAACAAACAAGGCAGCGCTTGACCACATTAAAGTGCTCACAACAATGGTCTCCACCTTTGCAAGTCTCTCATTACAAATATCATTCAGTTCAATCACACCGCTGAAGCGTTCCACGACTATATTTGTACTAGTGGGTAAACATCCCATTTACATGCCTGCTTTTCATGTGTTTGTGTGGTTTCCATGTGAACAGAGTTTGAAAATAATCTACAATGATTGTGAAGGAGGTCATTTTGAGGGAAAAAAACCCACAAAAATATAGCAGGAACAACTGTGCCCAAATCAACATTGAGTAAATAATGTACCGAGAAACAGCAATAATAATAAAACTAGAACTAATTCAAACATTATGGACAGATAATGTCAAAAAACTTTACCGTCTTACTTCTTGCTATCAGATGACATCAAAGTACTAACAAAAACAAGACTTCAGACAAAACACAAAGGTCTTCTGTAACTCAAAGAATACACTTGGGATATAAGACCTCAAGTGTCTTAACTTGAAAACATTATTTTACACTCATAAACAAACAATGTTTGCTCTTTTTTTCTATGTACAAGAGTAGCTATTCTTTCCATTTTACTGAACAAGCATAATGTTTCTGTTAATGGTTTTTAGAGATTGCAATTACGAGGTAATTATTATACAGTTCACAAACAGAATGTTAAATATTAATATTGCGTTTTGCAAGTCAAATGTTTCCAATTACATCTGAGCCTCCAACAAAAGATGGCTCTACATGACAAAGGAAACAACTCACCCACTTTAAGTGTTAACACTTGTACTGTAAACTTAAAGTAAATACAGTGTTAATAAAGTATTTGCACACTAACTTAGACTTGTAATCACTTTTTCACATCTACAGGGGTGGGCAACTTCAAGCCTCAAAGACTGCTGTGTTAGAATGATTTCAAGATATCTGCCCCTCATGGCTGATCACCTGGATCAGGTGTGTACAGCCAATAAAGACATGGAACAATAAGGTATGCTAAAAAAAAATAAAATAAAAAAAGCAGGTACTAGTACATCTGTGCCCACCCTGATGTAAGTAAACCACATTAGTTAAAGAATAATAATAAAAAATGAGATCTTAAAGGTTATCACCCAAAAATAAAGATCAGTTAGCAGGTCATAGTAAGCCAAGGCTTGCTAACGTATGGTTGGTTCGTGAATGCACTGATGACATTCACTGTTTACACACTTCACGCATCACTACATCAAAGACATTTCTTCTTCATAGTGTAACAAAGAGAGTTCTCTATAGACATGATATACTTCACAGCGATCGTCAATTGTTTCACAGTGTAGCGGTCTCGTTCATACTAACGTTGGCTGGTTTTAAATGAGACTGTTAGCAATGACTGGGATGAACTTCTGAGTGGCGTTTTATACTTTTCAAGGAACACAGTCGTTTCCAGTGTTTATTTTTTAACATGAATGACATCCTGGCTGCTCATACACTTGTTGCATATGCGGCACAATGAGGCAGAGGGAGTGGTGTGTTTGTTTGTCCACTTAACAGAAGAAGGAAATACAAAGGCAAAACAATGAACATTTTAAAAAGGGGCAAACTGTGTTCTCTAGTGCTGCAAGATATGAGAAATCATCACGTACTCTAAACACTGAAATAAATTCAAGTTAATTAGTATTTGACTGTACTACGGGTGTGTAGAGTTCCAGTCATGGGTGATGTCACCAACAGGTGTTACATTCTGCAGCGACTGGGGCGATTCCACTTCAATGGATGTGCAACAATTACAAATCACTTGGAAATATAAAGCAGCCACACGATCTGCCTTGAGACCTCTAGATTCCACATTACAAAAATGATTAGAAATTGTTTGATATTTGGTTTTGTCCAGATCTACTAATACATGTACAGTGCTCCCTCATTTATTGAGGGAGTTACGTTCTAAAAATAACCCGTAATGAGTTAAATCTGCAAAGTAGGCTTGTAGAAGTTTTAAGGTTATAAAACTCCTCATTACAGAATTCATACAGTTTTCTCGGGCAGACATTAAAATTGTATCATCGTTAAATTGTTGTTTAAGCTCTCAAAGTTCGAGCCTTCATGGAAAAATAATTCCAGTACTATAGAATGAAACAAAAATATGATTACAATCAAGGACTTATGTAAATGTGACAAACTGATCGCACTCAGAATCGCAGAAAGAGAACAGAGGAGATTGATCACCAAGGTCAACAGCCAATCAGGATGCAGAACACAGGCACTGTTGCAGAAAAAAAGCACGCAAAATTGTACTGAAAAAAAAGAATAAATCAAGAATCACAATATAGCAAGGGACCAATGTGAACAGTTAACTATATTTAAGATAACCAAGTAAGTTTGAATTTAGTTTCAGTTGTCATGAATAACACTAAAAAGTCTCTCAACCCAAAGTACTGTTGAAATGAACACATTCATTTCTATTAAAATAAATTTTAAAAATTGCTTTTCAATTCTTATTTTATTTAAATGTTTTAATTATTTCTTTGCTGTTTTATGCTACTTGAGTAAAATTGTGATGTTGGTTAGAATTAATATAGCTGCAGGGAAAGGCTTTACGCTAGTATACATTTCATGTTCTGACTGATGACTCAGTTGGTCTATTTTTAACCCTGAACACGAACATATTTCTCAATGCAAACATGTATGTGTTAAAATAACACCTTAAAACATATTTTACCAATGGAAAAAAAAGGAAAATCTATGAAAGTTATTCTAGTTGTCTTGGCTCTCACATTTCCAGAGCCATAACTGAAGAGGGAAAAGGTCTACAATAATTTTCTGCCTCCTTTGCTCTGAATAAGCCTTGAAACTTATTAAAATAAGACAATCCATCGCATAAATTCAGAGGAACTGCAGGTGAGTAAGAGGAGCTCATTTGCTCTGCAGATGTGTTCATTATAGCGGATACTGTTAAGCTGTAACATTTACCATCTAGTTTTATAACTCAGTAATGATTCATAATCACCAGTGGCTTTTCCTGCAGGGGATGCAGGAAAAGTTTTTTAGTTTTCTCACAATATCGTTATCTCCAACTGTAGAATATTTCCATCATACAGATAAATTGTGCCTGCACTGCCACTGTGTTTATAAGGACTGTTGTGCAAAGAAAATCTTTGATTTGCTGATGATTAGTGTCATATTTCCTTAAAAAAAATCCACATTAATAAAGTTGCAGTAACTCACCAGTCCATCGCATGTACTTATGGCTGCGCTTCCCATCACACTGGTCTCATCCAACACTTCACCAAAGTAATGGCATCGAGAGGCTCCGGGATGGTGGATTTTGGCCCCCTTCAGGCCACCGTACCTCCTCTCTGTCAGGAAGCCTGGTGCCAACAGGTTTGTATTCAGGGTGAGGTTAAACTGCAAGCCGTGGCCACCAAGGGAAAACTGGTAGAAGACCCGATCCGGATCTTCTGGATCCTCAGAGGCTCCCCTGCGCTGCACACGGCGGGCATGGTGAGGCAGGAAGTGGGACAGGAAGTGGCCTTTGGCATCCACTCTGGTGGGGTGAACCACTTCATAGTGAGGTAGGCTCTGGAGAAATCTGTCTGTGAAAGTTAAGGCAAAAAACAAAATGACTTTGTGGATGATTTCATCTTGTAGAGGTTATTAAAGAACAACATGCATAGCGAAACAAACCAGAACCACATGGCTGTGTCTCCAGTCATGCTCAGTACAACTGAAGTTCCTCTTGCTGACTTCAAACGACTCCTTTTCTAACCATCTGCATTTTGCTTTCATGTGTGGGAGACAATATGTCTTCAAAAGGTAAGATAAGCAGTACGCCTGTACCAAAGCCAAACATGTATTTGTACTCTCACTGAATTCAAGTCATGATTTTTTTTCTCAACCTTTCTGTTTTGCGTGAATTATTTTTAAGAAGTAAAACAAGAAAAGAAAGAATGATATCAACAACAAGAAGAAGTTGCGTAAGACTAACTTTCACTATCTATTTTTTTCACATTTGTTTTTCTTTTATTTGACCTATATAGAGAAATTTCCTGATGTAAAGTAAACACAAGGAACCTCTCAGTTCATGTGAGGCTGTAACTTCATTTTCTAATCTAGTTCTAGTTCAGCAGAGGTCAACCTTTACTGATCCTTTTTAAACAGTTTTATTAGTCAACTTGTACATTTAAGATTTTGAGACTATTTTATAAAAATTACCTTCAGTTTTAAATGTGTCTGTGAATTATATATTTATACAATTACAAACAATTTTCTTCACACCAGACTTTTTATAAATAAGGCCAGATTGGTGAGGTGAAAATACCATTCAGCCTGACATTCTTTGAACTTTGTTAAATTTTAATGAACTATTTAATGAACATTTTATGTCAATGCCATACTTTGTTTCCTACCTAGCACACAAATACATCTAATTACATTTTTACCAGAATTACTGTCAGTTGATCCATTTTTAGCACTGTTCATTCCCAGCTAGCTTGTCATAATTAGCATGCCCCTTTCACAAAAATCAAACACCCTGTGTCGTTCTTTAAGACATATGTAAAGAAGAGCAGCAGGAGTTTATCAGAAATTCGCGTCTGGGATTTGAGCGAACTGTTGGCCTTGAAGTAACCCGACGATATCCCAGCATGCCTCTGTTTTACACTCTCTTCCATGAGCTTGTAGCTCCTCACAACCCTTAGCTAACATTAGAACCAGATGGATGCTAAGATGAGGAAAATAAAGACGTTATTGGATCTGTTTGTCTTCAAGTGGATGATTTAGAATTGGAGACTCATGGTCCGCCCATCACAGTTGCTCCATCACAAACCCAAACTTTTTCAAACCATATTTCTTTGTCTACTACTGATCCATCCGTTTTACGATTTGAATAATAGAAATACTCATTTTTTGAATTCTTTTATAAGTCATTAATTGAGAAAAATGCTATGAGAACACGTTAAAAACACCAAAAACACATGACTGATTGGAGTGGGACTTTAAAAGAATTACTTGAGGTGAGATGGAACCTTCTCCTGACACCAGCTCTTCACATTTTGCCAAACCAATTGACTTTTTGAGCCTAATTTACAAAGTCAGATTTGAATAGTTGCACTTTCTGCAGTTGCTACTCTTTAATATTTACAGCTTCTGTGGACATTGCAACCACTGTTGATTTTACTGGCCCACCCAACAAAGACTGGTGACTATTAATCCTTGAATTCTTGTCTTTTTTTTTAGACTTTTTTTTTACTTTTGCACAGTTTAAACATTAAACCCAGTGTTCCAAATTTGCCTTTTTTTTTTGTACAAATAATTGAAAGCTTAGTGATCATTACAATTACGCTCATATGGTTATCTGAATAAGTAACTAGAATATTTTTTATGATGTATTGGAATTTTCAGACATAAAAAGAGTCATTAGTTTAGTTATGATATTATGGCTGACCTGGAAAGAAATATGATGCATTTAGCGTAGACTCATCCTCTGAGATAAATGTTTTTTCAAAGACTGACATTGTCAGCTCTTTGAGACTGTGACCTGCTCTACAAACAGCCGGCTGTATTGTAGCATTTGAAAGCTAGAAAAACTCTGGAATTTTGCAATTTCGACTAGCAAAAAGAAGAGGTTAAGCATGCAGACCTCTAAATCATCTTTAAGAAACAGGGTCTAGAGATAAAAAGAAAACTGAATGAATGCTCAAATGAGTTGAATTCTTTCTGTGAATCCAATAAAACTACTACAGCAACAAGAGGGTTGGATACAAGCAGAAATCTTTGCTGAACAGAAAATGCTTTAATGATTAAAATTAATATTTTGAATGAGCGAATTGGTGACAGATTTGTTTAGTGAGCCACAATGACTGAAACATACTGCATTGATCTCTGAAGGTTAACTTCAGTTGCTCTATGGATTTTGTTAGTCAACAAGCAGATACTTAATCAGTGCAGAGACAGAAAATAGTTGTTGCAGGTGGAAACGGTTTTCTGTCTAATTACAGTGTTTTGTATCATCAGTACATCATAGAGAATATCTGGTCTTTGTGCTGTGAACTTAATGCAACATTCATTTTTGCAGCAGCAGCTCCAGATGGTCAACTCTAGCTTAAATCAAGAGTACGACACTGATGTTATTTACACATCTCCCAAAATCTGTTCTTTTGCCTTCATATTCAAGATAAGCGGATACTTTTCACAGGCTATGTCTGAATTCCTTCCATACTCACTATATAGCGCGTTTGCCATTTTCTAGTGCTGTCTGAATCTACTAATTCCAAAATTGAGTGCACTAGAAATTTCCCAGAAGTCTTTGCAAAAAACTGCCATGTATCAATGCTCACTACATTAGCAAATATAGACCACAATGCATTGCGGTTGAGCAAGTTTTGCAAAAAAAAAAAAAAAGTGTTTGAATGTCATTTTTTGATAAACCATCCACATTTTCATCATCAGGACACAGTGGAGTCCCAAATAGATGTCAGGACATGCTCCTACTGATTAGACTTTTAGTTTGTGAAATTGGTGATGTCATATTTGGTGTTTAAAAAAAGAAAGAAATGTAGTGAGCATGGTGTCCGAATTGGTTTTAAAATCCAGGGCACCAGATAGTCCTGCACTACATAGTGTGTTAGTAGTTAGGGATTGGGGTAGGAATTCGGACATAGCCACACTGTTCCATCCATGGCCTCCAATAATTAGGCTGGACCTCTGTGCCTCAGCTTATTAGGCTCCGCCTTCTTTTCTCAACGTCAGCTGTGCGGTTCATCTGTCTTGACAGTGTAAATCATTCAGTTACTCAATTGTTTTTACATTTTTCCACTCTCCTATAGTCCATACTAAGTGGGAGGGATTTGATGTGTTAGGTTGGGGGTAGACTTTGGTATTTCAATCTTTTTTGTTCCTGTCAGTTAGTTCCCCAACAGATAGCTAGCATCAGAGCTGGGGTTGGTTGATTCTATGCTTTTCTCTTTTTTTGGCTAATAAACCCTATTCCCAAACGGATTCATATCCCATTCTTTCCACATACGGTGGTCTTTTTCATGTTCCCCTAGATCTCACCGAGTGGTGCACATCTGGGGGCTTGTCCGGGAGTTTTTCCAACTTTATTCAGACTTTGTGTCACTTGTGTCAATACTTGTTTAATGCAGCAGTCCATGTTGTTACTTGTGTGGTCTGAGCTCCTTTTGCTCTTATGTTGGTTTGCTGCATATTTGCACACATTTTTTTTTTTTCGGAAACTAGCTTTGCTTACCCGTCTGTCTTGTTAAATTAAACCCTTTCTTACCCATCTTGTCCTGTATTCACCTCTTCAGGTGTGTTATTGTGTATGGACAGTAATACCTTTTTATTTTTGCTTCCTTTTACTGTTATATGTCTCTACTTTAACATGGATGTTGTCCTTGAAGACTTACTTGCTTAGAATTGAAGAATCAACTATTAGTTTTGCTGATCAATCTGGCAATATTGTATTTATTAAGCCAAACAGACTTTGAAGGCAAAGAATTTTGTTGAGCCAGTTAAAAATAGTAATTCTGCTAATTTGGAGATAAGTTCAAAACGTTGCTTTCTTTGAAAGAAGATGAAACGTTCCATTTATGCATTAAAGAAAAGAAACTTAATCACAATGTTGAAGTCTGAAAGATGGAGAAAGAAACAAAGTGACAGTTTCTATGAAAATTACTTGATTCTCAGCATTCTGTGTTTCTTTTCACTCTGTTTGATTACGCGTGTTAGATTTATCCTTCCATTTAACGATAGACATTTTTCCGCTTGGATCTTTTTTGAGCAAACTGCTGACACGTTGAAGTGGTTTACAAGGACCTGTCCGCCGCTGCTTCAGAGAGTGCTCAAGGTGTGTCAAGGTGAAGGTTGGGGCGCTTTGTGCTTGCAAACTCTCACCTGAAGTTTATAGGCAAAAGTTTTTGTGCCTCAAGAAAAAAAAAAACAAAGCATGTGAAGTTTAGACACAAAAGGGAGATTTCTTTCACTCAGGGGTGTCGGTGGGAAGGTACAGGACTCCAAGAGCTTGTGCCACCAAAGGAACTGAAGAACTGTTTCCTAGAGGAGATGATAGTTTATCTAGTTTATCTGAATGGGTTTAAAGTCTTCTGATGCCATTATCCAGGCAGAAGAATATGTTCTGACACACAAAAAGGTGAAATCTTATCCTCCTGCTCCTGAGCATGGCACTGGTAGATCTGACTCACCTGTTTCTTAGGTGAAACATGCTTTTGTAATAACAAAAAAAGGAAAAATCAAATCATAAGGCTCACAGAGCCCCAAAATCTACTCCAAGTGCTGAGTTGTTTTTTCTTTGAAGTTAAATGACAGTTTGCCACTCTTTGCTTTTGTTTCTTTGGGCCTACCTTAATGTTGTCAAACCTGTGATTTACATCTTACATATGAGCTTCCCTTCATTTACTGCCTGTGCCTTTTAATAGTTCAGTTTAAGATTCATTTATTTGCTTTTCAGTCTAAATGATATTTTACTGCCATCCCTTTCTTAGCTTCTCCCACCGTACACCCCCTGCCCGGTGGCTCAGGTCAGTGGTTCAGCTTCCCTGTCCAAGAGAAAGCTCAGAGGGGAACGATGTTTTGATCTGTGCACCAAAGCTGTAGGACTTTGAGGGTTCGGCCAGCACCTTTATTGTTCCTATTTTAAAAACCTCTAAAATACATTTTTATTGACAGGTTTTTGACACAGCATGAGACTCTGCTCTGCTGCTGTGCTTTATTTTTGCTTTAAAGTCGCACTCCAACCACATTTTTTCTTCTTTTATAAGAACGTTCCCACTAGTCTTTTAATTATGACTGTACAGTGTTTAGCTTAAATTAAAAAAAAAAAAAAATTAAGACATATTTTATGCCCAGCAGCAGTAGCTCATTAGATATACAATTCAGACTTGTAGGCGGGACTGTTGGCTCAAAGAAACCCCGCCCCCTGCCCCTCCCCCGTCACTGGGAGATCTGTCTGCACGCTCACGCATGAGCTTATAGTCCAAGCTAGCATTAGCGGCACAAAATTAATGTCAAGCAATATTGGATCAATCCAGCCATACAGTTTTGAGCCAGACACCACCTCGGATGAGGAAAATGAATGTGCGCAGGGGGGGGCAGAGGGGCAGAGTGGTACAAGAGACTTTGGTACCACCATTTCAGTAGCTGCGTCATTAATCCCAGCTTTTTCTAGCATCCGGTTTTGTAATCCACCGGGATTTGAAATAAGAAATGCTCAGATATGCAGTTTAAATTGTAAATTATTTTATATAGGTCATCTATTATGAGAAAAATACTGCGAGAACTTGTTAAAAACACAAAAATATATGATTTTCATTGGAATGGGTCTTTTAATTACCGTTTTAATGATTGAGTTTTAATGTAAAGCCCTTTATTTGACTTTTTTGGGTGCAAT